>NC_057814.1:413121542-413349932 GCF_018294505.1 Triticum aestivum | reverse complement strand
CGAGAAGCTCCAACGCGAGGGGGCAAGATGCTGCGTCGACTCAGGGGCTTGCCCACGCTTGCGGACGCGCACAAGAGGCGGTTGGGGAAGCAGACAAGCGCACGCGCGCACTGTGTCTTTTTGGACGCGACACGCCCGTGCTTGCTGCGGCGGCTCCGGCGTCGGCGAGCGCCAGGGAGGGGTCAAGCTTGATGGGTCGAGGGTTGTGGCGCGGTGCGGCAGTCGGAGGCGAGCGCTGGAACGAGCACGCGTGAAACAGAGGGCAAGGAGAAAGCCAGAGCGCGTCGAGACGCTGCCAGACGCCGTGTCCTCGCGTCGTCACCATGCTGGCATGGTCAAAACGACGGCCAGGAGCAGCCAAACCTTGTCTACGCGCTCGACCGTGCAGTGTTACGTCTAGGAGAGGTGATGGATCATGCCCAGGGCGACCAGACATGACTCTACCAAGCTGGCAAGTTTCTGGTCAGAAACTTGGTCGCCAAGTTTGGACACCTTCTAGAAGGCCATTAGGGCTAATCTCCTGGGGTTTAGGGTTTCTTAGGAAGGTGTTTAAGCTCAAGAAAGCTCAAGGCCAGAAGCTAAAGGAAAAATGCACTTGCTGTGCAAAGTGCATTTCTGGTCCAGAAGTGAAAAGATTTTCTACAGCAAAAATATTACAAAAAGTGATTCAATATTTTTGCATGGGAAGGTGTGCCAGGGTTCTAAGAATATTTAGGAATTATCTCAGATTTTTCTAAGCAAGAAAAATTGAGGTTGCTTTGGAGCACAAGGTTCTGAAGTGAGTTTAAGAGAGAAAAATGAATATTTTTCTTTTAGGAAAAATATTCATTTGATTATTTTGGGGATTTGTGGGAGGAATAAGGTAGATAGGTCACTTGGGTGAAAGCCAAGGATATGCCCAAGTGACAAGTCCATTTGAATTGATCCAAAACCCAAAGCAAATCAGGGCAAAAACCACGATGAAAACCAAGTCCGGAAAAAGGGAGAAGGCAAGTCCGGCAAAGGAGAGAAGGCCAAAAAAATCCAGGCTGTCACAAACCTCCCCCACTTAGGATGAATCTCGTCCTCGAGATTCGGTTGCTTTGGAAAACCATTCTGGGTATGCAGTCCTTAAAAATTCCTCTCTTTCCCAGGTTGCTTCTTCTTCGGTGTGATGCTCCCACTGAACCTTGTAAAACCGTATCTCTTTGCTGCGAGTGACCCTTTCTGTCTGATCCAATATTCTGATTGGCTTTTCCTCATAAGTCAAATCCTTAGCCAATTCTATTTCTGACATATCAGTCCTTTTGTCCGGTGGCGAGATGCATCTTCTTAATTGTGAGATGTGATACACGTTGTGTACTTCTGACAATTCGGGTGGCAATTCCAACTGGTAGGCAACGGTTCCGACTCTGGCCATGACGGGGAATGAACCGATATATCTGGGTGCCAATTTTCCTCGGGTCTGAAATCTCTTGACTCCTTTCATAGGGGTGACTCAGAGATATACGTGTTCTCTAGGTTCGAAGTTGATCTGACGATGTTTGGCATCATAGTAGCTCTTCTGTCGGGATTTGGCCAGTTGCAGTCTGTCCCAGATTTCCTTGACTTGCTTCTCTATTTCGAGCATTAAATCAGTCCCGAAAATACGGCTGTCTCCGGTTTGAGACCAATTCAATGGGGTGCGGCATTTCCGTCCATACAGGGCTTCATAGGGTGACATCTTCAAGCTGGCCTGGAAACTGTTGTTGTAGGAAAACTCGGCGTAGGGCAGACAGTCTTCCCACTTGGTTCCTTGGGCCAATGTACATGCTCGGAGCATATCCTCGAGTATTTGATTTACTCGCTCAGTTTGTCCATCTGTCTGAGGATGATAAGCCGTGCTGTACTTTAGAGCGGTCCCCAAGGCTTGCTGTAGTCGGGCCCAAAATGCGGAGGTGAAAAGAGATCCTCTGTCGGAGGTGATAGTCTTAGGTACTCCATGTAGACTGACGATTCTTGATACATACAGCTGTGCGAGTTGACTTGCACGGTATGTAGTCCGAATAGGCAGGAAATGTGCCACCTTGGTTAAGGTGTCCACTATGACCCATATCGCGTCGTTGCCTCGATGAGATCTTGGCAATCCGGTGATGAAATCCATGCAAATATCATCCCATTTCCATTGGGATACTGGCAGAGGCTGAAGGAGTCCGGCGGGCTTTTGATGTTCCGCCTTTAACTTATTGCATGTGTCGCAACAGGCCACAAAATACGCGATGTCTTTCTTCATTCTGTCCCACCAAAATATCTGACGAAGGTCTTCATACATTTTGGTACCACCGGGGTGAATTGAGTATGGCGCTTCATGCGCTTCTGCCAATATTTTCTTCTTCAGACTTTCGTGGTTGGGTACGCAGAGTCTTCCTCGGAATCTTAGCAAACCCTGCTGATCCATGGAGAAATCCGGTGCTTGCCCTTAGTGCATCTTCTGACCATATGTTTGTAACACCTTGTCATCCGCCTGAGCACTGCGGATTTCCTCTTCGAGAGTGGGGGCAACTTCCAATATATTGGTAAGATGGGCGTCGGTGATCACCAAGTTTAGCTGCATGATTTCTTCATAAAGCTCCGGAGGTAAGGAATCCATTAGAGCATTAAGGTTGGCTGGTTTGCAGCTGAGGGCGTCAGCCACCACATTAGCTTTGCCCGGGTGATAATTTATTCCGAGGTCATAGTCCTTAACCAACTCGAGCCATCTTCGCTGTCGAAGGTTCAAGTCAGGCTGAGTGAATATATACTTGAGACTCTTATGGTCGGTGAATATCTGGCACTTCTTTCCAATCAGATAATGTCTCCAGATTTTCAAAGCATGCACCACTGCGGCTAATTCCAAATCATTAGTAGGATAGTTTCCTTCATGTTGCCGCAGTTGGCGAGACGCATAGGCCACCACTTTGCCATCTTGCATGAGTACACACCCCAGTCCTCTTCTGGAGGCGTCGCAGTAAACATCGAAACTGCGGTAGATGTCTGGAAGAGTTAATACAGGTGCCGATGTCAGCCTGGTTTTTAACTCATTGAAGCTCCGTTCGCAGTCCTCAGGCCATACGAACTTCTTGTCCTTCTTGAGGAGCTCCGTCATTGGCTTGGCAATCTTGGAAAATCCTTCGATAAAATGACGATAATATCTGGCTAGTCCAAGGAAACTCTGGATTTCTGAGACGATGGTGGGTGCGGACCAATCAAGTACGTTCTTTACCTTGCTTGGGTCCACCGAGATTCCTTCTGCTGAGAGGATATGTCCGAGGAATCCCACTTGCTGGAGCCAAAACTCACATTTGCTGAATTTGGCATATAGTTGATGATCGCGAAGCCTTTGCAGAATTGCTCGAAGATGCTCCTTATGTTCGTCCTTGCTCTGGGAGTAAATGAGTATGTCATCAATGAACACCACCACAAATTTGTCCAAGAAGTCCATAAATACCTTGTTCATCATATGCATAAAGAATGTAGGAGCATTGGTGTGGCCGAAGGACATAACGGTGTATTCATAAAGACCATACCGAGTGGTGAACGTGGTCTTAGGAATATCTTCCTTCTTTATCTTGAGTTGATGATATCCCGTCCTCAAATCAATCTTTGAGAATACTTTGGCCCCACTGAGTTGATCAAACAGATCATCAATCCTCAGCAGTGGATACTTGTTTTTGATGGTGACGTCATTCAGCTGTCGATAGTCTACGCACATTCGTAGACTGCCATCCTTTTTGTCCACGAAGATTGCGGGTGATCCCCATGGTGAAGAGCTTGGACGAATGTATCCTTTCTGCAGCATCTCATCCAGTTGTTTCTTCAATTCCACCAATTCTAAGGAAGGTATCCGATAATATTTCTTATGTATCGGAGTGGTTCCAGGCACCAGGTCAATAGCAAACTCCAATTCTCGGTCTAGTGGCATGCCGGGCAATTCTTCAGGACATACATCTGGATATTCACTGACCACTGGAATTAATTCGACCTCTTCTGCCATGGCTGCGAAAACCATATCCTTAGTGGGTATGCGCTTGCGGGCATAAAAACTTCCATATTTTTTAGGGTAACTTCTCGGGTCGCACAGCTGATGTAGACTTGGTATTGGGTCAACCAATTCATGCCCAGAATGACATCCAATTTGTTGGAATCGATGATTATCAATGAAGTTGGAAACTTGACGCCCTTGATGTCGATCTCCATATTTCGGCAGACGAGATTGCTTCTGAGCAGGGATCCAGGGGATTGTACCAGCATGTGTTTTCCCAAAATCGAGCAAGGAAAATTGTTTTGGGAAGCAAAACCCCGCGAAATAAAAGAGTGGGAAGCCCCAGGGTCAAATAAAATTACGGGGGGTATGTCGTTAACGAGAAACATACCAATGACGACTTCCGGGTCCTCTTGGGCTTCGTCTGCGAAGATGTGATGAACTTGCCCTTGGATTATATCGGGGGCGGAATACTGCTCCATGTAGTTGACTTGCGGCTGAAATGGAGCGACGTGCTTGGTGTTCTTGGGACATTGTCGGGCGTAGTGTCTGGTTTGACCACAACTGAAGCATGATTGTTGCGCTGACAATCGTCGTGCACTGGGCTGGTCACGACATTCTTGACTTGTGTAGTAGTCTTGTTGACATTCTGCTGCCAATTGGGGTTGTACTCCACCTGAGTCTGTTGCCAAGTACGAGCCTTTTGCACTAGTTGCATATCCTTCTTTGGCTCAATTTACGCTTGTGGTCATTAACAGCTGGCTTGTTGTCGTGCAGGAGCTTATGTTCCCTCTCGGCGATGAGGGCCTTATTCACCAGAGTCAGGAAGTCTGGGAAATCAAACATGCTGAGAGTGCACCTGAGATGCCGATTCAGGCCTCCAAGAAACCGGTCGATCTTCCGCTCTTCTGTGGCCACATCGTGGAGAGAATAGCGGGCCAAATGGTTGAACTTGTTCAGATACTCATTAACGGTCGCGCTGCCTTGAGTAAGAGCGAGAAATTCGCGCTGCTTGATCTTCATGATTCCGGTGGGAATATGATACTTGCGGAAATGATCCTTGAATTTTGTCCAAGTAATTTCCTCGTCCGCGGGCCATATTGCTTTGGCATTATCCCACCATATGGCGGCAGATCCTTCGAGATAATGCGTTGCGAAAGGGACCTTGTCTCCTTCTTCAGTGCGGGCAATCTCCAGTTTCCTCTCAATGGTCCTTAGCCAGTCGTCGGCGTCCAATGGATCAATTACTTGGCTGAAGCTGGGAGGATTGGTTCGCTGAAAATCTGACAGCTTGGAGTGATGGCCATTTTGGTTTCCATTCTGCCCAACCATAACTTGTACACTTTTCAGTACTTCCAGCAAATCGTTACTCCTTCTTTCTTCAAACATTCGCAGGATTTGCTCGGTGGAAGGCGGTTGTGGCGGTGGAGGCGGAGTTGGCTGGTATGGCTCAGGGGAATGCCCTGCCTGTCTTGCGGAGCGATGGACAGGGACATCCTCACAAGCTTGACTGCTGCTGCCTCCACGCGGCATCCTATTTTTCGTTTTCCCAATATATAGCAACCAGGGTGAGAAAATTCCAAAATGGGGGAAAAACCAATGACAAATCCCGGAAGAAAACAACGAATGAAAACCAAGGCGAATAAAAGAGTCCAACATAACTATACATAGTCCCAACATGAAAGTAAACATCTCAACGGGTCTACTACCCTCGTACATAAAACTACGCGTTATGACAAGTGCGATTACATCCATACATCATGCTCATGACTACAATGATACTCTAATAGTCTACTGCTCGGAAGGTGCTGCTGCAGGCTCGTCTCCTGAGCCGGACCCAGATCCTGAACTGATAGTAGAGACCTCCGGGGGAAGAGAGGTGCGCTGGCGCTGCCTCGAGGGCTCTCCCTCAGTGGCAGGCGGTGGATGGGATCTAAGCATAGGAGCAGCAGGAGTAGCGACAAGAGAAGATCATGCAGCAGGAGCGCTGCAAGGGTTCACCGTCAGAGGGTTAACGGTACCCTGCGAGGTCGTCAGAGGAATGGAGGTGGGAGGAGAAGAAGTGTAGATGACAGCTGGAAGAGGGTTCCTTATACGAGCAGCAGCGAGAGCGGCGCGAGCGCGTGAGAGCTCCCGAGCTAACTCGTAGTTAAGGAGATAACTAGCGGTGATGTAGCATGCAAGGTGGCTAGTGGGACGATCGCACGCCGGATTAATCAAAGGAAAGCGGATGCACCCATTCTCGTGCAGAGATGGGTAGTAGAAAAGACCTGGGTGGGTGTGCATGCGAACCTCATTGTAGCGCAAGTCTACAAGAGCTCGATAGCAGCAAACTGAACTGCCCAAGATGGCGTAGAAGCAAGACCACCCTTAGATGAACGAGTGTAAGCGCCGGATGGGGAACTGTGGTGTAGAGTGACCTCAGCATAATACTCATACAATGCACCGGCCAAATGCTCGCGATACACCCGATACGCTGGATCAGCACCCTCTGGATAGAGTCGTCGCCACACGTTCTGAAGAAGGTGCGGCGATGTGCACGGAGCTGGCTCAGGATGGTACAAGATCGGTACTGGTGCCATCTACACTCACAAACTATACGATTAGTAATAACAATAATTAAATATGCATGCAATGCAACAACCAATTTCTATGTCTATCGGCACTCAAACGAAACTATCTACCATTTTACTAACGTGTTACTGGTCTAGCGTGTCCTTCAATCAACGCGGCTCTGATACCAAGCGTTGTGGCACCCCTCAGAGCAACCGGTGTACCCTGCATTGCCAGCCTAGAGATCGAGTCTTCTAGCAATACACAACAACATGGTACAGAAATAACCACTTTATTGATACTAGCGGGGTACATAGGTCTGATATTACATCGAGATTTGAGGCCAAGCGGCACACACGGTGCTACTGGACAGTATGTACATTATTTAATGAACATGGCTGGGGCCTCGATCACACAAAACTATGCGGCAGCGGAAGAACGACGTAGCGGAACTCCATAGCACAGGGACACCGAGTGGACACGACCTAGACACGAGATGCGCTCCGATGCGAATCGACTTGCTTGAAAGCTGGCATAACACGCCAGGTCAGTACATTGAATGTACTTGCAAGCTCACAACAAACATAAGCACGATGACAGACAATATCATGATAATTAATCAAGATAAATTAATGCAAGAAATACTACACATGCAATGCAGCCAAACAGCGCACGGAGTCACACGGAGTCGCTTACCAGATGGTTACCTCATAACCAAACGGTGACCACACCGGGGTCACACCTGAAACCAATTACTCATGAACGCCTCGAGTGTTCAAGGTTCACCACGAAAAAATGCATCACAACAATTACTTAGTTTGCAAGATTAATTATAAATGTTGATCCATGGTGTGACTTACTCCCGAGTCTTCCCCATAACCGAGGGCGCGGCTATCGATAGATTAATTACACTCTGCAGAGGTAGCGCACTTTACCCACACTACGGAATACCTGGCCTCGCACTCCCATTCGGGTGGACCAAAATATTCCGACGAAACCCTCCCTTTGTCATGCACTCTCCCCGGCCACTCCGACCATCTCCCTCTCAGGGCTAGGTCTTGGGTGGCCCCGTGTCTACCAAAGACACCAACGGCCACCGTCGTGGCAAAACGGTCCCAAACGGGGACAAGGTACCATAAAAACAAAAATGAGCACACAAGGTTATGTCTGCCTACTGGCCAGGGTATGCACGCCCATAACCTTCCCTCGCGGGAGGCACCGGTGAGAGCCACAACAAAGGACCGAATCAAGACCTTCCCATTAGGTAAATGTGGTCGCACTGAATTAGAAACCCGATTCAGTGGCACCATGATGTGATCAACATCATATTCAAGTTGAACTTAATCAAGTTTAACTCTTAAGAAAACTTTTATTACTAACATGGCAGAATACCGGAAATCATGCAACTACTCGTCATGCAAAGCAAACAACTCATGTTCATGGATCAAACTTAACCACATAATTATCTTGCAACACTAAGGATCAAAACTCTCTGGTTATAACTCATTTTTATCAACAAGCAGCATTTTTATTAGTTCTTTATTTAAATGAAAATACCACTTAGTAAAATTACTACCATTAATTTCCATAGCAATATGCATAGTGTAAAGTCTTACTCTACTTAACCAAACAAGTTCATGCATGCAACCAGTAACTATAACAAGCATTTCTAACAGAATAATGTAACTAGTAATTTACCAAAATCATTTACCAATTTTTTAATGCAAATAAGAACTCATATTCAAGTAGAAAATCATAGATATTGAAATAACACCATACAAATGCTGGTGTGGCTTGCCTTAGTGTAGAGGAGGATCACTCCCCCCTTGGGTTGCTTCAAGACAAGCTTCTCCTTCTGAAAAATAATTTAAAACCACAAAATAAATGTCAAAACACATTCTGAAAATCACCAGAAATTCTAGACAGCAAGGGAAAATCCACCTTTTGGTGTGCTGCTAGAGCTTTCTGTAACAAAGACAATGCAAAAAGAATTAATTCATTTGGACTTATGGTTTAGAAATGGTGGCTGGTCAAAGTTTAGTCAAATTTCTGAATTAAATTTGAATAAACAGAAAATCCTGGGAGGGGGGGTGACGTCGAAGGCGTAAAGAGGGAGTGCGCCTCCACTCGTACCGCCTCGAGCGCGAGTGGTGAGGCTGACACTGGGCCCTGCCCGTCAGGAGAGAGAGGGAGATCGAGATCAGAGGAGGGGCGGCGCTTCGCCGGAGCTCACGCCGGCGACGATGGGGTTTGGGGCTAAGCTAGAGGGATAGATTGGAAGCGGGGCTCGCGGCGCACCTGCCCGTACCCGTGGCTTGGCGAGAGGTGGACAGAGCTGGTCGCAGTCGAGCTCGCAAGCTTCAGTGGTGGACGGGGTTCGCCGGAGAGGTTGAAGACGGCGGCTAGAGGCAGCTCCGAGGGCTTGGCGGGGTCCAGGCAGCACCAGCAGACCCCCAATGCCCCGCCCAAGCAGCTGCTTGATCTCGAGAGGCACCGGAGCGCGGCGGCTGGACTGCTGGGGATCACCGGAGTCCTCGGGTCGGGGCGACGGCCAGAGGCCTGCCCGATTGGGCTTCTGCTCGTCTACGTGTTCGTGGAGGTGGTGTGGAGTGGTGCATGGCTAGCAAGTGAGGCGGGGGCGCTATATATAGCCGGAGCAGAGGGGGGGACGTGTCGCCGCCGGAGCATTCTGGACACGAGGTGAACGTCGACGAGAAGCTCCAACGCGAGGGGGCAAGATGCTGCGTCGACTCAGGGGCTTGCCCATGCTTGCGGACGCGCACAGGAGGCGGTTGGGGAAGCAGACAAGCGCACACACGCACTGTGCCGTTTTGGATGCGATGCGCCCGTGCTTGCTGCGGCGGCTCCGGCGTCGGCGAGCGCCAGGGAGGGGTCAAGCTTGATGGGTCGAGGGTTGTGGCGCGGTGCGGCAGTTGAAGGCGAGCGCTAGAACGAGCACGCGCGAAACAGAGGGCAAGGCGACAGCCAGAGCGCGTCGAGACGCTGCTAGACGTCGTGTCCTCGCGCGGTCACCATGCTGGCATGGTCAAAACGACGGCCAGGAGCGGCCAAACCTTGTCTATGCACTCGACTGTGCAGTGTTACGTCTAGGAGAGGTGATGAATCATGCCCAGGGCGACCAGACTTGACTCTACCAAGCTGGCAAGTTTCTGGTCAGAAACTTGGTCGCCAAGTTTGGCCACCTTCTAGAAGGCCATTGGGCTAATCTCCTGGGGTTTAGGGTTTCTTAGGAAGGTGTTTAAGCTCAAGAAAGCTCAAGGCCAGAAGCTAAAGGAAAAATGCACTTGCTGTGCAAAGTGCATTTCTGGTCTAGAAGTGAAAAGATTTTCTACAGCAAAAATATTACAAAAAGTGATGCAATATTTTTGCATGGGAAGGTGTGCCAGGGTTCTAAGAATATTTAGGTATTATGTCAGATTTTTCTGAGCAAGAAAAATTGAGGTTGCTTTGGAGCACAAGGTTCTGAAGTGAGTTTAAGAGAGAAAAATGAATATTTTTCTTTTAGGAAAAATATTCATTTGATTATTTTGGAGATTTGTGGGAGGAATAAGGTAGATAGGTCACTTGGGTGAAAGCCAAGGATATGCCCAAGTGACAAGTCCATTTGAATTGATTCAAAACCCAAAGCAAATCAGGGCAAAAACCACGGTGAAAACCAAGTCCGAAAAAAGGGAGAAGGCAAGTCCGGCAAAGGAGAGAAGGCCAAAAAATCCAGGCTGTCACACGTGTCTGCGTACAATTTTTCCTATGAACAAAAATCTGAATTTTTAGTCCATAAAATTTTTCCAACAAAACTAATAGCAACTACTCATAGGGATTCATAGAGGCTATAGCAAGCATTCAAACTACTTAGAACACTAAGAATTGAACATGCAAGCACATCTACAGCAGCACCAAGAGTAGTTATCATTCAAAGTATAAACCACTAAAACAAAAACTAATTGGACAAATGATGGAGTCACATACCAAGCAACAATCCGCAAAACAGTTTCGGAAACGAAGCTTCGAGCAAAGAGATCGAAATCCGCGGGTTTGAGCTCAAGAACACGGGAGAGAGAGCAAGAGTGATTTTTTTCTGGAGGTAGGTGACAATGTGGGCTAAAGAGATAAGTGATGGGGCCCATGTGGGGACCACAACCCCCACGGCGCGCTAGGGGGTGCTGGCGCGCCCTGGTGGGTTGTGCCCACCAGGTGCACCCCTCTGGTGTTATTTGCACTAAAAATTCTTAAATAATAAGGAAAATCATATAAAATTTTCAGGGCATTATGAGAACTTTTATTTTTGGGTCATTTTTTTATTGCACGGGAAATTCAGAAAACAGGCAAAACATGGCATTTATTTTATTTAACTAATAAAAACAGAGCATAAAAAGTAGGGACAGAAAGTGGTGCTTACTAAATTCATCAACTTCATACAGTTCAAAAATGATTCATTAATAAGGTTGATCAAGTCTTATTAACAACCACTTTCGGTTAGTATGAAACTGAAGAACTTTCGTAAATCGCTAAGTTGCCTCAATGGGGATATGCATTTCCCCAACCATAAGCATTTCCTATTTCTTTTTGACAGTAGGCAGAGGTATTTGAAAACTTTCAATAGTGATTGTCGGAGATTTTTCAATAACATTAATACCATTCACTTGGAATTGTTTCTTCAGAAAGTGCACCGTATGCATTACCATTGATATGAAAAGTGACCTTGCTTTTATTGCAACCAATAACAGCCCCTGTAGTATTCAAGAAGGCTCTACCAAGGATAATCGACATGTTGTCGTCCTCGGGCATCTCAAGTATAACAAAGTCAGTCAAAATAGTAACATTAGCAACAACAACAGGCACATCCTCACAGATACCGATAGGTATGGCAGTTGACTTGGTAGCCATTTGCAAAGATATTTCAGTAGGTGTGAGTTTGTTCAAATCAAGTCTTTTATATAAAGAGAAAGGCATAACACTAATACTAGCTCCTAAATCACACAAAGCAGTTTTCACATAATTCTTTTTGATAGAGCAAGGTATAGTTGGTATTCCCGGATCTCCAAGTTTTTTAGGTACTCCATCTTTGAAAGTGTAATTAGCAAGCATAGTGGAGATTTCAGCTTCCGGTATTTTTCTCTTATTTGTGATGATGCCTTTCATATACTTTGCATAAGGAGGCATTTTCAAGATATCGGTCAAGCGAGTACGCAAAAAGACTGGCCTCGGCATTTTAGCAAAGCGTTCAAATTCTTTATCATCATTCTTTTTAGTTGACTTGGGTGGAAAGGGCATAGGTTTTTGAACCCACGGTTCTCTTTCTTTACCGCGTTTTCTAGCAGCAAAGTCTCTTTTATCATACCTTTTATTCTTAGGTTGTGGGTTATCAAGATCAATAGGTGGTTCTATTTCAACATCATTATTTGGTTCTTTATCATTATTTGGTTGAGTGTCTTCATGAACCTCATCATTGCCTTTTTCATTATCACTAGGTGAGTGTTCATTACCAGATTGAGTTTCAGCATCAGAGATAGAAGTTTCATTATCATTATCAGGAGGTTTTTCTATTTCAGGTTCAATAGAAGTGTGCAAAGTCCTATCATTTTTCTTTTTATTTTTCTTTCTAGAAAGACTAGGTGCACTAGTGTTGTTTCTTTGTGAATCTTGTTCTTTTCTTTTTGGGTGTCCCTCAGGATAAAGTGGTTCCTGAGTCATTTTACCTCCTCTAGTTGCAACTCTAACAGCAAAGTCATGTATGTTGTTATTCATTTCACCAAGCAATTCTCTTTGTGATTTAGCAACTTGTTCTAATTGAGTTTGAACCATAGAAGCATGTTTTCCAACACCTCTAACATCATTTGAAATTCTAAATAACAAGTCACTCAAGTGAGCAATTGTTTCATAACATTTGCATTGAAGTGATCTTGCTTTCTAATATAGTTTTCAAACTCATAAAGGCATTGACTAGGATGCATATTGTGAGGATTATCATTTTCATTAAACTTCATTAGAGAATTTACCTCTACCACCTTAGGCAGTGTGTTGGTGTACAAAAGTAGGGGCCTTCTGTACCCCTTTACTTGTGCGCGGGCAGTTGTAGCCACGCCTGCGGCCACGCTTGGCGGGGCAGAGGAAGTGAAGACACAAGACAACCAGAGAAGCACCAAGCTAGAGGCGCAAGGAGCAAAGGGACAAGGTGGGCTTTCCCTGGCAATAGCCTTGCCAGGGCAGCTTACGTAGCCCCAACAAGAGCCTTGCCGGGGCAACTTGCCCAACACCAGCGAGGCCGCCACCCTTGAGCCTAAGAATTCCAACACCATCAACATTGGAACCAAGGCTCGGGAGGCTCCTGCATGGTGGCATGCAGATCTTTGTGAAGAACAAGAACATACAAGGCTAGATGATAACCAGAAGATGGAAACCCCCGGCAAGATCCTTGTCGAGGACGCTCACAAGACCCCTGGCAAGACCCTTGCCGGGAACACCTGCGAGACCCCGGCAAGACCCTTGCTGGGGCCTCGGCAAGACCCTTGCCGAGGACATCCGGGGGCCACAGCCAGGGCCACACCTGCCAAGGCTCCACCGTCGTTCCAACACAGCAGTCAGCCCGCCAACTAGGCAAGCACCTGCGTGGCGACGTGCAGCTTCCAGACCAACTCAGCAAGCACCTCCGTGGTGGCATGCATATCTTCGTGAAGACTCTGCCACCGCACCAGCTCAGCAGCCAGCCAGCCAGCGTGGCGTTGCACGCCTCGTTAGCCTGGACGCGCGTCGGAGTGAGGTGAAGCGGCGACGGATGGGACGAGCTTCCTTGCCGTCCCCGATAAAGTGAGAGGGCACGTCGGCAGCGCATTAAATGTGTCTTGTCCTACGGTGCCAGGGATAGGCTTGTATACAGTGCAAACTTTCCACCTCCTGTGTGCCACTGTGGCGACCCCTTTGAACTATAAAAGGAGGGCCGAGGTGTACTGAGGAAGGATTTGGACTTTTTGGACCCTGCACGCTTTGTAGCTAGTCCAAGAACACCAAATAAACACGAACCAGCAGGAGTAGAGTATTACGCATCGCTTGAAGCCCGATCCTGGATAAAATTCCCCCGTGTCGATCTCCCAAACCCGCTCTTTGCACAGCCCCGCCCCCGCGAACCGTAGTAGGGATCCCCCGTGATCCCATAGGTGTCGTTCCCCCGACATCTTTGGCATGCCAGGTAGGGGGTGCAGCTGCGAAAATCCGGTTTTGGAGTTAGCTCATCGATTTCTTCGTCGCGATGGCTCGAGGGAGGAAGGCGACAGCGATCGGCCACGCTCTGGTGCCATCGGCTAGGCGGGGCGGTGTTGTCTGTAGCCGCAAAAACCATCTGCGTGGTGACCGAAAAGCTAAGTCACACACAACTTTGAGCAATTCCTTTTTATATAAAGCTATTCTCCTCGAAAGATCTTGCACTTTGTATAGAAAACTTGCACACAATGGAACCTTTCTGCTATTGGCAATGCCCTTGTTCTGTTTTGAGTCCGCTCAACAGTTCGAGCGGCCGCGCTGAGAACGGCAAGGTGGCTTGCCCGCTATCAGCAACGCCCTTGTTCTGTTTCGAGTCCGCTCAACAGTTCGAGCGGCCGCGTTGGGAGCGGCAAGCTGGCTTGCCCGTCAGCAAGCGCCCCCAGCAGGCTGCTAAGGATCCGTCCTCAAAGCGCCATAGCATGGGTTTACGCGCCGGCAAACCTATCCAACTAAGCGTAGGGTGTGTACATACAAAGACAGATCGGACAGGAAGATAGCATGCTTCACTTTAAAGTACTGCAGAGTTATATTACATCAATTGTTGCTGCGGTTCTAACTTAAGATAAAATCGTCTTGGTCATGAACTCGCAGCGGCGATGAGAAATGGGGTGCCTAGTCCCGGCGCTGGCCCTCCACCCTATTGACTCCGTCGACGCGACTAATGATGGGCTTGATACGCTCTTCGAGCGCCGCGAGGTCCACATCCTCCGGCAAGCTCTCCAGCACGCTGGCGAAGTCGACGCTAGGGTTCCAGAACGCCACCTTGGTGAGGACCTTGGTTAGGGCGCCCCAGCAGAGCTTCCGGGCCTCATTGGCCAGATGGGACGCTCGATTGGAACGGAGCTGCTCCAGGGCTTCGAGGACGCCCTCGAAGAATAGGGTCAGCCTAGCGTTGGGGCTCACGTTCGCCTCCGGGCAGTACGTGAAGTTCGGCATGCCCATGGTGGCCAGCTGCGCGGTGAGCCTCTCTGCAACGTCGACGAGGCAGTTGATCCAGAGGTTTACGCTCTTTACGTAATCCCCGTGGTTGGCGGCATCGTCGCTCCGCAGCTGCTTCTCGTCCTCCAGGGCCTTGTTCAGGGTCTCCTCACGGGCCCTGGCCTCCGAAAGCTCCCCCTCCAGGCCCTCCAGCTTCAGCTTAAGGTCATTGATGGAGTCTTTGGCCTCGGAGAGCAGCTTGGCCTTATCGGAGACTACGGCCTGGGCATCCGCCAAAGCGCGGTTGGCCGTGTCCCTCTCCTCCGTCAGCTCCGATACCACCTTCTTCAGCCCATCCCGCTCCAGCTCCAGCTTCTCCACTTCGCCCGCGTGAACCCGAGCCAGAGCATCGAGCGCGTCCTTGTGCCTCTGCTCCAGCTCCTGTGTCCGTTGTGCGACGAGCTTCTCGACCTCCTCGTCCTTGCCGCGGAGTGTGGCGGCGAGCGCCTCCTCACGGGCGGCGAGGCCTTCCTCCTGGGAGTTCAGCAGAGCGTGGTGCTGTTGCCGAGCAGCCTCGTCCTTGGCAGCCTGCTCCTTCGCTACCTCCCGGGCCTTCTCGACATCAGCCTGCTTCAGGATGAGCTCCCGCTTGCGCTCAGCCAGCTCATCCTGAGCAGCCTTCAGTTCTTCCCGAGCCTCGTGGAACCAGGCCTGCGTCTGAGTGACGCGCTCCTCAAGATCCACCTCCGCCTTGTCTGCTGCCGCCATCCTGGATTTCGCCTTGTCCAGGCGGGTGCGGTGGAGCGCCTGGAGCTTCTGGAAGTTAACGCTCATGCCCCGGAGAAGCTGCTCCTCTTAGGAACCGCCACCGCTAGCACTCGGTTTATCAACAACCTGGAGCCCGGCGGTGGCGAGCGCCTCGTCGTCGAACACCATCCCCTCGACTGGTGCCCTGGTGCTTGCCGTCCCTGGGAGGTGGACAAACAGGTCATCCCCCACCTTCAAGTACTTGCCCGGTGCAGGGGCAGCAGGGGAGGGAGGTTGGTCGTCAGCCACCTCCTCCCCGGCAGGCCCCTTGCCGGCCTCCTCGGCAGCAGCCTTGCCGGCCTCCCTGGCAGGCCCCTTGGCGGCCTCCCACTAGTGCGCGTTGGTCCTAAACAAACGGTTTTTAACCCCTTTCCGCGACGACATCTGGAACCGTCGCCAAGTAAGTGTGGGCGATATGGGGGTCCTTCCCACACGACCCACAAACCGTCGGGGATATGCCCTCCTGGCACACACGTTCGGCAAAATGAGGTCGTGTGCGACCGGCGAGCGCTCAAATATGGAAATACGTACAATACAGCTAAAAAAATACAATTATACGGCGAAATTGTTTCCGGTCGCAAGTACATCCCACACAGTCAGTCCCCGCTAAACGTTTCCGTTCGTATGTACATCCCACACAGTCGCTCCAAGGAAAACGTTTCCGTTCACAGGTACATCACACACAATTTTTCCCGTTAAATCATTTGTGATAGCGTTGCCATTGCACACGATATTAATAATTTTATCGTTTGCGTTATTGAATGCATCACACACGGTGCGTAGAAAGAAACTGTGCGGCAAAGGCTGTCCATCACACACACTTTTTATGTGATAAACGTTTGCGCAAGGTGGCCTAACGCAAACAGTTTTCAAGAGAAAGTCATGTGTGCAGTGGAGATTGATCGCACACGTAGTGGATCCTAGAAACGTTTCTGATCTCCACGTATATCGCAGACGTTTCGCTTTCGCAAACCGTGTGCAGTGTAATCCCTATTTAATCTATAATTAATCCAATTAATCCCTAATTTAAAAATCACATGTTATGAATTTGAAAGTAGGCAGTCACTTATTTCATATCCAACCATGTTTATTACAAATATAGGTTCAACCACGAATCCATAATTCAATGCACAGGTACATATACTGAAGAACTACAGAAGCACCAAGTAAAGAATGATGAACCACAGTTGTACTAAAGACTGTAAAGAGAGAGGCGAAAGACATTCTGGTTGCTGGAGAAGGTGAAGCGGAATGCCCATATTGTGCCCTCCTCCATGCGTAAGGCGCGCACGACTCTAGGCCAACCCCTTGTGATGGCTGCCCGTCCATCCTTCACTGTCTTCATTAGGACTTCTCGATGCTCATTGTAGTCTGGATGAAATACTTTAACCTTCATTGCGTGTCCACCAATCATGTACTTTGCGAGGTAATCTTGAGTGAACTGCTTCGGGAACCACTGGGAACGAAAAAGATTCAGACATTGTTGTCTAACAACTCATTATGGGCAGTAAAAAGAGAAGGCTGCAGAGTTTGTAGTTACCATCCTACAGCTCACTGTTGTGTTGGATAGAGCATAAACAAATAATTTGCTTGCCACCATTCGTATCTTTTTGCTAATAATCCTTATCAGTTTCCTCACTTGATGCTTGTTCATCAATATCTCATTGCCCCATACGCAAAAAGGGTCGATGCGTGGATCCTTGCCAAGGGCATATGTACCTACAAGCAACAAGTCAATATTAGAAGCTAACTAGTGTCCAGGCCTGGATCTATATGCACTACATTATGGAACGACGGGGGGAGTACAAGCCGAGGGATGAAGCTAACCTCGGCGGAAAATGGTGGCCACTCCCGTTGTTGTCCTGCATAAGTAGTGGAAAGGCATGATAAGTACAGCAATCTTAACATCAAACAAATATAGCAAAGGTAAACAACATCATCTCCAAATGATAGCTTGAATGTGTTGGTTTCAGCATGCTGTTAAAGCAGATATAAAATGGAAGGCAATGTTACCGACAGCAGGCTTAACAGCCATCAAATATTGCAATTCAAACTGGTATTGTTGAAAATGAATAGAACGTAGGTAATGCTTAAACATCACACTGGATAAATGTGTAAAACTGAAATAAAGGGCATGTGTTAACTACACCAGGAATAACTGGAACCAAATATAGCCGTTCAAACTGGTATTGATGTAGTCGAGCGGCACAGTTCCGACTTGCACATAATGAACCACACATTGTGAATGACTGAAATAAACAAGGCATAAATGACCAGTATAACAACCAAATATAGCCATTGAAAACTGGACAGAGTCTCACTGCAACCAACCTAACAAGCAAATACAGATAAACAGGGCATATGCTTGAAAACTGGACAAATGCTCACTGCAACCAACCTAACAAGCAGATAAAGATAAACAAGGCATCTGCTTGATAACTGGAGAAATGCTAAAAAAGCAACCTAACAACCAAATACAGATAAACAAGGCATCTGCTTGATAACTGGACAAATGCTAAAAAAAGCAACCTAACAACCAAATACAGATAAACAAGGCATCTGCTTGATAACTGGACAAATACTCACTGCAACCAAACTAAGAACCAAATACAGATAAACAAGGCATCTGCTCGATAACTGAAAAAATGCTCACTCCAACCAACCTAACAACCAAATACAGATAAACAAGGCATCTACTCACTATAAACAACCAAATATAGCCATTCGTGAAACTAAAGTGGACAATTCATACTTAAACATCACATAGACCTATTGAACAATACATTTTTGCATAACTGAAATAATTAAACACGGCACAGTTAAAGCACCACACGACAAATGCTACAACAACAAAGGGTACGGGTTGGCAAGCTAGAAAAGGTAATATTTGCTGATAGAATGTTGCCTCACATTTCATGGACGGGATCCTTCCAGTTGGAAGAGCATAGACCCATGGTGCGCTCTTTGATGTCACGGATGGGATGTTTCACCTTGGAAGAACCTTCGTGGGTGCCCTCCTCGTGGTCGTGGTCGATGAGATCTGACTTGGCAATTGAGGATCCCAAGCCGCCGCCGTAGAACGTGTCCTTCAGAAGTGACAAAATGGGCTCGATGGCGTATAAAGCTCGCAAATCCTTGACCGCTTGGCAGAGGAGATCAGCGGCAGGGCCATCGAAGAGATCGACGGCGGTTGAACCAGAGGGGTTGGGGATGGACCACCTAACCTGTGACATGGCCCGCATGAAGCCGTCGGTGTGGATGAGCTTGATGTCGTAGCCAGCTTTCCTGAGATACAGTAATACGCTAGCCCGCTGACATGAAGCCTTCGGCATGGCAACGTAGTCAACGTCTTCGCCGGCTTCCGCGGCGACGTGTTGCTCCGGGATCGACAGGTCGGGGCGAACGGCGGCCACCTCGCCAACGTCCGCCGGAGAGGCCATGATAAACCTCTTCTTGGCCGAACGCTCGTCGGGCTCCCCGGGATATGTGGTCGAGCTTAGGCTGCGACATTCTGGAGCAGGGGATGTGGATCTGGCGGGGAGGGACACCGCAGGCCTCATCTAAAAACTCAGGGGAGTGGGGCGACGGTATGGGAATCGCTGGATAACCTGAACTTTATTATCTAAGCTACGAGGAACGGGCATACCGGCAGGGTTGGCGGCAGCGGCCGCGAGCTAGGGTTCGAAGGGGGGAGGGGGCGGGTGGGGGACTGTGGAGGGGGGGTGTTTGAGGATACGCCGCGGCTACTGGAAATTTTAGTAATGGTGGGTGGAGATGGTGGTGGACGAGGGAGGGCGACGGTTCAAATGCCTCGACTGCTAAAATTTTACTATAAGGTCGGTGCTGGAGGAGTGTGGGCGACGGTTGAAGTACGACGGCTACTAAAATTTGGGTAAAGGAATTGATGCGGGGCGGGAGTGCCCAAGATCGCGCACGGTCCAATAACAATATGCGTGTATGATAATAAGGAAAAGTGGCACAGATCCGCCGATTTTTGCAATACTCAAGGCGAGTAGTTTGTTTTTTTATATTTCTAGCTAGCTGGTCTATCGCACACGGTTCGTCCTAATTTCCAAATAAACTTCCCCGCCTTTAGCTTCCACAGGTGGTGGTTTTATAGCGCACTTGCATCGCACACGGTTGAGCCAGTACCTCCACCCTTTGCTCGCGCTTGCGCGGCCGTGGTGATTTCAGCGCACTTGCATCGCACACGGTTGAGCCAGTACCTCCACCCTTTGCTCGTGCTTGCGCGGTCGTGATGATTTCAGCGCACTTGCATCGCACACGGTTTAACCAGTACCTCCACCTTAATTTTCTCGCGCTTGCGCGGTCGTGGTGATTCACATCGCACTTGCATCGCACACGGTTTAGCCAGTACCTCCACCTTAATTTGCTCGCGCTTGCGCGGTCGTGGTGATTCACATCGCACTTGCATCGCACACAGTTTAGCCAATACCTCCACCTTAATTTGCTCGCGCTTGCGTAGTCACGGTGATTCACATCGCACTTGTATCGCACACGGTTTAGATATTATACCCCGTGTCCGTTGAGGATCATCAGAGTCTTTGCAGCAAAAAATAACGTTAGGGAGGGTCAAAAGACAGCCACACCAGCATGTGGCCCAAATATATATGAGGGAAAAGGGTGGTATGTGATGTTCAAAATTCCAATGCACAACTTTGACCCCGCGGGCCCATGGTTGGGCACGTCATTGAAGATCGATGAGAGGGGCCAGAAGTCAAGAACCACCTGGAAGTGGCCAAATATATGTACGAATATTGGGGATGTTTAAAACTTTAAATACGCAATGCATAACTTTGGTGGCACCTGCCTCGCAAACCCGAAAGCACCCTAACAACCACCTAGCTAGGATATATATAATGACATAATGTCGTACCTAGCTAGGATGCTTGGTCCACCACCTCCCACTTCGTGTCAGCGGGGCGGATGCACGTAATGATCGATACTTTGGTCATACATGCATGTCGCCATGACCTACCATAAGACGGACCAATGAATCTTTCGTTTGGTCAAATGACAGTTGTTGTTGTCGATAAACCGCTTGGGCCAATAGATTGAACCATCATAAACATCGCACGAGAGGGACCACAAAACCAGCACCTCTTGCATGCGGCCCAAAATGATGTACGTTGGGAAGGGGTGATGTGTGTTTTCAATATAGAATAATGTACAATTTAGATGTGGTGCCTACCTCTCGATACAGACAACAACCATGAAGGCAAGGTAGTTAAGGACGAGATACGTACGCAGGGTTTGATGTAGGTCGAACCCAGCAATCCGAGCATCTGGGAGGGAATCCTGACAACGCATGAGCTCGAGCTTTGGTTGACCGACATTTGACGGTGACCGGCCCTAACATGAACTAGGAGGAATCCATTCATGGCCAACACATACCCCTCATTATCGGTCAAAGGGATGATATATATACACTCGGGGAGCCCACAGATATCCGTGTCGTCACAAAAAACCGCACAAGGGAGACGTGGTCGATCAGAAGACCCCGTATACACTGCATGCGGCCCGAAAATATGTATGGGTACGATGGTGTATGATGTGTTTAAATCCCAAATGCACAACTTCGATGGGCCACGCCAAGTACATTACAAACCGAACACCGTACCCGACTCCAAGCCTGGTTCAATACCTATGATGTCAGTTTCCCAACTTCGAGGCGGCAGCGGGGGGGGGGGGGTCGTCCCACGCATGCGCTCAAACTTTATTTTGTCTAGCATGGGACACATCTATATATATCTATACATCTATACACATATATAGTCTGCGAATAACTATGAAACTTGCTCGTTGGATGAAGCCAATCCGACGGTACAGAGATGGCAAATCTGAGCACTACTGGCCGCTGGATATCATCTACATTCCACCAGATTCTGCCACATGTACAATCTAGAAGACTCCATGGTTGAACTTAAGCATAATGCACAAACCTCAAAACACAAGCACTTCTCCTTTGTTCTCTAGAATCTTCCATATCTTAATTGCCCAAACCTTTTTTTCTAAATGAATTGTCGCTTTTTGTTTTTACCTTTACAATGCACAATTCCATGAATCTTAAAATAGTTTTTTTACAAAACTAATTGATTTTGGATGAGATGAACTATAAGAATTAAACGAACATCTACATCATGCATATCTGGGAGAAGAGGCGGGAAACCAATGAGAGGAGTGGCAAGAAATGGTAGCCTGTTTTGAATGAATACCTAGTAGAGAAGGAAGCGTGAGCTACACGACGCATGCGCACATTGCTTACCCATGTACTGCATGTGCTGTCGAAAGGGCTCAGGGTTGCCGTTCGATCTGGGAGCATCCAACGGTGCACACGTATGATCCGTGGGGTTTGGGTTTTGGCTAGTCAGAACGCAGGACTCAGATCGCGCGCAGCGGGGGGGGGGGGATATCATACGGAAACCAACATTCGGTGGAAACTAGTGAAAACCACGAGAAAAAGATGTTTTGAAGTTTCAAAAAAAATGCGGGATGTTAAGAGGATGATGTTTTATCGGCACACAAAATTTCATGTTGAAACACATTAAGAGATGTGAGCTATGAAAAAGACAAAATCAGTGTTGAATAGTGTCGAATAGTAATGTCACTATTCAGGGCGGAATTTGTCTTTTTCATAGCTCACATCTCGTAATGTTTTTCAACTTGAAATTTTGTGTCGCAATAAAACATCACCTTCTTAACATCCCACATTTTTTTCGGATTTTTATGAAACTTTAAAATATGGTTTCCACGAGGTTTTCACTGAATATCGGCTTTCGTGAGTGAACCGTGTGCTATTTGAAAACATTTCGTGAGAAGAATCTCGGTTTTTAAATCCCCGTAAATCCAAAACTAAGCTGAAAATCGTGAAACCTGCCATGGTGTCACGACATCGCACTTATATGTCGAGGAATTTTTTTCGTCCATTGTGGCGCAAGTTTTATTACAAGCCTCTTACAAACCGGAGCTTCTCTCAAAGAAGCCTCGTGGTTCCGATAGGGAAACGTGTCCCCCTTGTGGGCGAAACGTAATCACTGCCTCTTTTCACCTTGTATTTTCTTCTACGGGCAACATGGAACGACAGGATATTCATGCTGAAATTTAAACTTATTCAGGGTTCGTTTGGCCTTTTTATACACTAATTGCGTTTCCTAGGCATTTAATGTCCATAATTCAAATCTGAACTACAAATACATGCTCCAGTTCACCAAAATGGCTAGAAAAATTATACATGTGTCCTTGGGTGCATGTTTAGGTCTCATGCCAGGAATGGGAACGAATTACAACCGTACGAGTGTCATGGCTCGTACTCAAACATTTCGAATCTCAGTTTTAAAGTCCCCATAAATCCTAAACTCACCAGAAAGTCATCAAAGGTGGCATGGTGTCACGTCATGGCACATATATGTCGTGGTAAAAACATTGTCCAATTTGGGCCAAGCTTTATTACAAACCTCTTACAAACCGGAGCCCGTCGCAAGAACCCTCGTGGTTTCGATAGGGAAACGTGTCCCCTTGTGGGCCAAACGATAATCACTCCCTCTTCTAGCCTCGTATTTCCTTCTACACGCGACACGGAACAACTGGAGATTCGCGTTGAACTTTGAAATTATTCAGGGTTCGTTTGACCTTTTTTATTCATTAATTGAGTTTTCTAGGCATTTCAATGTCCATAATTCAAATCCGAACTACAAATACATGCTCCAGTGCACCAAAATGGCTAGAAAAAACATACATGTTTCCTTGGGGTGCATGTTTAGGTCCCATGGAATGAATGGGAACGAATTCAACCGTCTTGCCATCCTGGCTTGGCCACAGACATTGCGAATGTCGGTTTTTAAATGTCCGTAAATCCAAAACTCACCAGGAAATCATGAAACTTGGCATGGTGTCACTACATGGTATATATAATTGTCCAATTTGGGCGAAGCTATATTACAAGCCTTTTACAAACCGGAGCCTGTCACAACCCTCGTGGTTCCGGTAAGGAAACATGCCCCTTTTGTGGGTGAAACGATAATCGATGCGTCTTCTCGCCTTGAACTTTGTTTTCTACAGGCAACATAGAATAACAGGAGTGTCGGGCTGAAATTTGAAACTGTCCAGGGTTCGTTTGGCCATTGTATATGTATTACTAATTACTAAGTTTTCTACGCACTTAATGTAGTCCATAATTCAAATTTGAACTACAACCACATGCTCCAGTGAAGCAAAATGGGTGGGAAATCATACATGTGTCATTGGGTGCATGTTTAGGTCTCGTTTAAGGAATGAGAATGAATTACAAACTTTTCGTCGTCCTGAAACAGTGAGAATCTCGGTTTTTAAATCCCAGTAAATAAAAAATTCACCCAAAAAACATGAAACTTGGCATGGTTTCATGACATGGCACATATATGCGGTGGTTAAAAAATCGTCCAGTTTGAGAAGAGGCGCACACATTAGTAGCCAACGAAGTCCTTTTTGAAACAAAAAGCTGACACGTTAATATCGCAAACGGTTGTATTATATTTATCGTGTCGAAATTTAACCATACTCGGTGGCGTGCGTGCAGCTGTTTGATTAGACGGGACGAGTGCGAGAAGTCCGCCGTGCAGGTTCGATGGGACGCGTGCGAGCAGTCCGCCGCGCAGGCTCGATGGGACGCGTGCATCCTGTCCACCTCGCAGGCTCGACGGGACACGTGCGAGTAGCAAGGCTGCCCATGCTCACCGGGAAGCGGGCTCTTTGACCTCCATGCACCAGACGCCGCCCGCCTCGCTCACAACTTCTCCATTAATGAGTTAATTACAGCAGCTGGACGGAGGGTGTTTGCTTGTGATCCCATGGCAGCGTTTGCTTTGTTCGTGTTTTCAACTAGTATTCCGCCCTAATTTAAATTGCCACATAGGGCAACGGATAATACGACCACAAATAAAATGCCAACGGATAATACGACGACAAATTTACAATGGCACAGATAATAACTGTCTTACATATTTCGGATAATTTAAAATGCCACATGCGGCAAAGCCTAGAAGACACGGGGGCAAGAGAAGAAGGAAATTGCAGACAACGATCTGGGTCGCTACTGTCTCTACTCGTCGATGGATCGCCGGGCGGCGAAATCCTCCAGCTCCTTCTTCAATTCCTCACAACTTTGCTTGAAAGTAGCCACGGATTCCTCGACCTCCTGCTCGCGCTTGATCCGGAGCTTCCTCAAGCCACCCATCAGTTCCTCGACGACCGCTTTTAGCGTCATCTCCCAGGCACTGCTATGCTCATGTAGCATCTTCTAGATGGCGGCCTCCTCCTCCTTTCGGCGACCAACTAGAGGAGCTTCGCATTATCATCCATGAGTTGCTCGACGAGGCCGGTTACCTTGTCAACCGAGGCATCGCTGATCTCGAGCAGCTTCATCAAGCCGTGGACCAGCTCCTGCTGCGTAGTGACGCCAGCGAGAAAGTCGTCGTTGCCGGCGAAGGACTTCAGGAACGCCGGCTCATCGCGATGGCCGACGCCGCGAATGCGCTTGTGAGAGCCATTGTGTGCCCGTGAGAGCTCGTTCGAGGGCTCCGTGGCGCGCCGGGACATCTCTGCTGCGGCTGCGGCTTCGCGGCAGGACCTCTCTAGTGCTTCTGCGGCCTTGGTCTTTGCTTCCTGGTTATATGTCCACCCTAAACTCCTCCTACCGGTCATGGCGGAATGACTTGACAGAGAAAACCAGTTTTGTGGGTGATGAGGAGAGGAACTGTGAAGTAATTTTCGAGTGGGTAGTTTTTATAACCCGGTGCTAAGTGTAAACACATATTAGTTTGATAGGTGTGAACAGATTTGCAATTACTTATTGCGTTGTAATCAGCAATGTGATGAGAAACAAGGTTAAAATTTATTGATGGTAGAAGGTTGACCATGTGGTTGCTCGCCGTTGAGGCGACCGCAGCGCGCTCTGCTCTGGTGTCCTTGCGCGCGCTCTGCTCGCCGTTGAGGCAATGTTACAATGGCAACTGTTACTAATTCTTAATAATTGTCTTACATATTCAGGATAATTTAAAATGCCAAATGCGGCAAGGCCCAGAACACTCACGACCTACATATGCATACAATTATAATAAAATATAAGCTAAAAGGCTGAGCTGGCGGCCTTCCAACGATGGTCTTCCCGGACTCCATGATCAGCATAGCACCCTTGCGGCCATTCACTCCGAATGTCCCGACCCGCCTCCGCCTACGGAGCTGCTGGCGCTGGGAGGCTCTTGGGGCTGCTGGGCCTCTTCCAGAAGAGCTTGACAGCGTGCAATTGCGTGCATGACAACTCCGCGGAACCGCTCCATTTCATGTCTCTGGCCTGGTAGCAAATTCCGTCGATCACCTGCATCCTCAAGATATCACGTTGGCGATGTTCTACTTCATCGGGGACGTCAACTCCGCCAAGGATGTGCTCTAGCCTGGCCACCACATCATCGGGATCGAGGTTGACACGGCCGCCGCGGGCAATGATGAAGCCGTAGGCTGCCTTTATCTTGACTGAATCGCAGAGGTCCTCTGCCCATTCCTTGCGGGGCATCAGGCTCTCAATGAGCACTGGTGACGGCGGCTCTTCGGGTGGGTCATCGATCATGCCGCCGAGCAGCTCTGGATCTTTTGCACGGTGGATGGCAAACTGCTCATCACACCTCCTCTACAATATGTCGATTGTGCTCCCAAGGACAGTGACGCCGATATCGCTGCCGATGGGCCATGGTGCCTGCACCGGCCGATGAAGCTCTTGCTCCCCGACCTGCTCCGGCTCGTTCTCCTCGCCGAAGATGTAACGCAGGTAGGCATCGACGTCGAAGCTTTGGTCGTTGCCTGGCATGCTTGGAATAACTAATGGTAGATGGATGAGGACTAGATCTTTGGAGAGTGTCGCGGCGGGGCATTGCCGCCTGGATTATATGCAGCAAGCCGTTAGCTGGTGGTGGGAAACCGGTGAGGGAACAGGCATGGATTTTACAATTCATCCATGTGGAGCGCGGGAAGCATTCGCTGGAGCGCGGGAAGACTAAGTGGAGCACACACACAACCCAAATACCGTATCCGGTGCCACGTGTTATTTATGACACAAGTGTTAACATAAGGAAACGTGTAGCGACCCGACCTCAGACGGTCAAGTCTCTGTGCTTAAGTGTCATCCTTGGATTGGTATGCTGACACACACAGTACTCAAGGATTTATAATAGAGGTAAATCACATGTATAAAATAACGGAAATACTATTACCTCAATCCAAATAGCGGAAGTAACAACAAGGTTGTGGATTCCCATCAACACCAATGGCAAAGTTGAGTGTAGAAATCGTAACCCTAACGTATCACTTACTTGTCGTAAGATTCCTGCAACATGAGACGTTGCAGCCACAGAGGGTCAGTACGTTGAATGTACTGGCAATTTCACACCATAGGATAAATGATGAATAATAACTATCACTATGCATATATGGATGGTGGAAAAGCTCTATGGGTATAAGGTTTTTGCGAACAACCAATTTTTCCCTACTGCAAAGGAATATATTTTATTTAACTACAAAGTTGGTTGAAAATATTGAGAAGGTAAACCCCCTCTCAATCCCAATTAAAAGTAATCATTAACAACCCAACACATTATTTAAGTAACGTGATGAGATCAACATGATAATCCAAGAACCAGATACTCAAGATTGTCCGTAACCGGGGACACGGCTAATCATGATTAGTTTGTACACTCTGCAGAGGTTTGCGCACTTTTCCCCACAAGACTCGATCTCCTCCATTAGATTTCTCGCAGTACATGGTGTTTGAGAAACGGATGACCGATACACAGTCTTTCAGAAGCGTTAGCACCTTACGATGGGTAGACAGTTACACCTACTTTCCCCTACATCTGCTAGTCTACCACTGTAAGAGTTCACATGACTTAATCAACTATGCTAGAGCCCATAATAGCTTGTGGCTGCACACGGAAGTTTCTAGCATGAATAATCTTATGATCCCTTTGAGCCTGGGTGGCGGTCCATAGGAGAATCACACGTTACCCCGGGATTTCCAAAAAAACAGGCAATCACTAGATTCCCCAGGTGCCTCAATCCACCCAGATGTGTACTTAAGTAGCCACCTTAAGTTAACCATTAATTAACAATCTCACATCTGTCTTGTAATCACTCAAACCCAATCCACGTCTACGTGCATAGCATAGCAATATAAGCAAACGTAGAAGTAACTCCCAAGGGTTTGATAATAAAACAGGTAATAGGTACTACCTCATCTACTTCCCAAAACCCACAAATTAAACAGATCCGAACCATGCAATAGTTTGAGGGTTGATCTAATGCAGTAAAACTGGGTGGTAAAGAGGTATGATCAAAGTGTTACTTGCCTGCAATGTTGATGAAGATGATTCACACTCAACACTCTTGATAGTTCTACTCGTCACACTCCGTTCAATCTATCGTGAGCAAGCAATAGTAACCACACATAAGCAATCACTCGAAAGATCAGAAAGATCGAAGAGGACGATTCGGAAAACATTAAAACCAAGCAAACAACTCTTGCAACATAAAACAATTTCTAATAGTACCAAAATTATGTGAATTTGGCCTTATAAGAAAGTTTAGGTCAAGTGCTTTAATTTGCAAAAAAGAATCAACTCAAACGGAGCTACGAAACTCAAATTACGATCAAACGAAGTTCAAACACGAATCTGCTTAAAATCAAATTTTAGAACTTTCAAAAACATGTTTAAGTTGTTTCACTCGATAGAGGGATCATAACGAAGAAGTGGGCGTTGGTTTCGTCGGATTTGGACTAACGAGTAAAAAGTAGTGATCGATTGAAAAACAGGGGCTAAACTGTAAAATAAAACAACTTCAACTAGGTCCCTGGCGTAAATAAACAGAAAACAAAAAGACTAAATAACGAACGCTCGTTCATAAGATCTAAACAGTGGACGTTTGCTATTTAATAAAACCCTAAAAAAACAGATCTAGTCTAGGTTTTTTTAGAAAAACCGAACTAAACAAGGAAACCCGAGAAAACCGGGGCGGCGGTTATACCGGTTCGCGGCGGAGTAAACCGGCGGCGGATCTGGCGACGGCGGCGTTCTCCGGCGGGACTGTGCGGCGTGGGCGGCGCTACAGGCGGTGGGGCAAGGCGGCAACGGCGGGAGGCGTCGCGGGCGGTGCAGGGTAGCGGTGCGGGCGGAGCAGCGGCGGCGGTGCGGCAGTTGCGGCGAGATGCGGCGGCGGCGAGGAGAGAGAAGAGAAAGGGGGCCGGGGTGGCCCGGTATTTAAGGAGGAGGGGTGGCCTCGGGAGGCGTGTGGAAGGGGCAAGGCGGCGGCGGGCGCGGCTCGGACTTCGGCCGGAGTCCGGCTCGGCGACGGGGCGACGGGGACGATGGCGGTGCGCGGAGCTGGGCCGGCCCTGTTCGGCGGAGGGAATTTTTTTTAAAACAAACCGAGAAAGAAATAATAAAAACAAAAGAAAATGAAAATATTATATAGGCATATAATATATCAAAATTTTCAGAAAATGTTTATCTACAACGTGAACATTTTTGTAGCGCCAAATAAAATCCACAAAAATTCGAAGAAAGCAAAGAGTGCTACTGTTGCAATGAAACCTCATAAAAATCATTTTAGAAATACCAAAATGAATTCAAATTTATTTATCTCCAATTTTCTGACGTAGGGAATCATGTTACCCTATTTTCCATATATTTTATTTTTGGAGAAAATAATTTGAATAAAACCAAATAAATCCAAATTGAAATTAATTTTAAAAAGGACTTTAAATTTGATCCTTTTAAACTTCCAACTCATATTTCATATGTTTTGAAGAAGTCATTTTATCTTCTCTCATGAAAATCTTGAGTTGCTTAAAGTTTCTGAATTGGAAAATATTTTCAAATGGAATTCAAATATTTTTCAAACACCCTTTTCATTTATTTAAATGGAAGAAGTCATGTCATCTTCTCTCTAGGGTTTTGTATTTTGAAAAGAATTTGAATTCACGAAGATCATAAATGCAAAAATGAAAGTTTGGGAAAGTCCTTTTATTCCCTCTCATTTAACTTTCAAAAAGTTCGAATTTCAATCACTTTCAGTCAATCATTCACACAACAATCAAACAAACAATCAAATCTATCTATTTAATATAACATTCCAAAATTTAGAATTTTGGGGATGTTACAAACCTACCACCCTTAAAATGAATCTCGTCCTCGAGATTCGGAGATGCTAGAAAGAAATAGGTTAGGTTCGGGGTCTTCCCAAAATCCACTGATCATCACCGGGGGTCTGGGGTGCTACCACCCTTAGAAGCATTGATACGGTTCCATCAAAACTCATATGCTCCATCCTTATCGTTGACAGTGTCGGTCTCCTCAAATTCCTGAAAACAAATTCCTTATCTGGGCTCTTCCGGTAGTGGCATAACATTTTCCTCAATTCTTCTGTCCTTTTTCTTGGTAAGGTTGTTCCGAGACTGGGTCTTCTTAGCCGACGGGTCTGACGCCAATGCTAAACAACTATCGATATCTCATGGTGGTCAACAATTTATGGTTTCTCCTGCAGGAAATGGGTCTAGGTTGAACCTCACCGTATAACCTACGGTTGGCAACAACTGCCGTGTACAAGGGAAAAAATACTTACACCATTCTAAGGTTTAAACAAGGGTTTGATCGTCGTTTCTCTACTATAGGTAAGTCACTCAGATTTACCATCCCATATAGCAAAGCGAATAATAAGAGTAAGTCGGTATGGTGATCAATCCATCCCGCACCCAAATCATTACCTTGTATACGGTTTAGCGAATCTCGCATTCTAACACTCGGTCATCCTCACAAGCATTGCAGAATTTCTCCTCTCGACGAACCAAGTTCGGATAAATCCATAGATTCTGCAAGCCAAACAAACATCTATCGTTCCTTCACAACTCTCTGGTTTTGCATAACTCCTATAAGATCGTCTGTCGATAAAATCGTAACTTCTTCCAGGGTTTTTCCTTCAACAAGAATGTGCTTGCTTCTTGGAAGTTCCTGGGGCCTGTGGGTTATGGCCCATCTCATCACTTGTATTCCTTGAACTTATCATCGAGCAACTGATCATTATTCCAACTTCCAACTTCCTAGTATTCTTAAATCCATCCAATTGTACTATCTTCCTTCCTTCTATTGGCACCAAACTAGGACATGATTACTCAGACTCATCATGGAATTTCCATTGATCCATATTTCCAACATCATACCTCCTTTATATCCAATAGTACTTCATCTCTTCATATTCTTGGGGTATCCAACATATCGAGATAAAACTCATACTTATTTTGTCTGAAATCCACTTCGGGGAATAACATCATTATCCTTTCCAGGGTGAGGCATCCTTACAGGGGAATATTGGCCATCTCTGCATGGCACTCTTCAACTGGGAAACGTGAAACACATCATGAACTCCTGACAGTCCTTCGGGTAACTCCAACTTGTAGGCCACTTCTCTCATACGCTCCAAAACTCGGTATGGTCCTACAAATCTCGGGGATAACTTTTCCTTAACTCCAAATCGTTTAACTCCTCGCAAAGGTGGCACACGAAGATATGCTCTGTCTCCGATTTCATAGACTACCTCCTTGCATTTTGAGTCTGCATAACTCTTCTGCCTGGACTGAGCTACCTCCAGTCTATCTCGAATCAACTTAACATTCCCTTCTGACTCCTTGATCACATTTGGTCCAAACAACTGACGGTCTCCAACTTCATCCCACATCAACGGTGTCTGGCTCCTTCTCCCATACAAAGCTTCAAAAGGGGCCATCTTCAAACAGGCTTGGTAACTGTTGTTGTATGAGAACTCCGCGTAAGGTAGATTATCATCCTACTAGATCCATAATCTAGCGCACACGCTCTCAACATGTCCTCCAGAATCTGATTGACTCTCTCGGTCTATCCATTTGTCTGCGGATGAAAGGCTGTACTGAACTCTAGCCTAGTACCCAAAGTCTGGTGCAGCTGATTCCAAAACTTTGAGGTAAACTGTGTTCCTCTATCTGATACGATGGTCCTCGGAACTCCATGCAGACATACGGTCCTGGTCATATATATCTTGGCCAACTTCGCACTTGTATAGGTGGTTTTCACTGGGATAAAGTGAGCCACTTTGGTCAAGCGAATCAACTACTACCCAGATAGAATCATATCCCGACCGGGTTCCGGGAAATCCGGTAATGGAATCCATGCCAAGCTTATCCTACTTCCATTCGGGTATCGACATAGGCTGTAGTAATCCGACTGGCTTCTGGTACTCTGCCTTTACTCTCTGGCATACATCACCTACGACTACACACTCCGCAATATCCTTCTTCATACCAGTCCACCAGAAACGCTCCTTCAAATCCAAATACATCTTGGTGTTTCCAGGGCGAATCGAGTATGGTGAGTCATGAGCCTCCTGAAGTATTAACTTCCTGATCTTTGCATTATTGGGCACATATACACGGTCCTCGAACCATAAGGTGTCCTGCTCATCCTTACGAAAACCTTTGGCCTTTCCTTTGCTCATCCTCTCTTTTACCTCAGCAATCTCTTTGTCATCCCTTCTGAGCTTCACGAATCTTTCCCAACAATGTAGACTGAACTTCCATTGCTGCAACAAAACCTTTGGGAACAATCTCCAACCGAAGTTCCCTGAGATCCTCGGCTAACTCCTTTGGTAATCCTCCGATTATGAGGGTATTTGTCCTTTGTTTCTTTATGGTTGTGTCCTATTTCTCCACAAAGCTTGTATGCACAAGGTTTCTTCATATCCTTTCCATAAGGCCTCAATTTCTGGGACACAAGCCAAGACTTTGGCAAAGTCAACTTAAATTCTTTCCAAGTGGTTACTCCTTGCCATCCGTTGATGGTTTGGTACATCCTCCACCAAGTAGCAGCAACTCTTACAAAGCACTGAAGAGCATGCTGGGCCATATCCTTTTCGGCTATAGGGTTATTCTCCATGTGATCCTCCATATTCTGAATCCATCAGACCGTCTCCAATTGAATCATCAGTCCATAAAAATATGGGTTCGTCTCCATTCATCCTCTATTGGGTCCATGGGTTTAGGGGTGGGATAAGAGAGAGAGATGCACACAAAACAAACAAAAATTTTAAAAAGACATATTTTATCGTGGCTGTCGGAAAAACATCAAACAAATGACAGCTCACAATCGTCGCATCTAACGCGGGTATATAATAGGGGTTTGGGCTTCTAATGGTCAATAAATCTTCAAAATCGCCAAACTCTTCAAGTCTTGTTCATGCCTCCAATAGCTTCTTCCGATCATGCTTGTCCTTCTAAAATTCTTTTGCTAGATCATCTCTGTTGACGCGAAAGCTCTCGTGACGTCCTTTAATATTTCTGGAGTTGCATTCCAAACTTCTGGGTTTCATCAACCTCGACATGGACCATGATCCTACTGTCCTTCAGTTCATGATGAATCTTTGTATCTCAAGGTTTGCTCCTTTAGCTTGGCTACTATCAGCTTCTGATTCTGAGTTCTTCACGAAATACTTCTTTGTCAAATATGTCTTCCTGGAGGTCCATCTTATTCTTGATGTAATACTCCAGATTCTGGTGATACACCAGCTAAGGTTGAAACTTCATCTTTTGCTGATAGCTGCTTCATCAGCCTTCTACCATTCAATCCTTCCGAAGAAATGCAGGCTTAACTCAGCACGGTGTCAATAGCATAAGCGGGTGATAACATCATGGATAGCCGTGTTTCTGCTCTTTTCATTTCCATGAGCTATTTCTCCATAGTTGTTATTTCCTGCCTTAGGGTTTTCCTTGACAAAACTTTGTTTTCTAATGCTCCACGTTCCAGTATTTCTCCGATACACCTTGATCTCGGGCATTGACGGCTTCCATAGTCTGCCAACTTCCATAAGGGTAGCCATTCCTAGGTCATACAAATCTGGGGATTCTTCAGAGCCTTCAAATTCTCCTAGTCTTCAGAGTCTTCAACCATTGTAGTTTCCATTTACACGGTAAAATATTCTTCATTCCAAAGTGGTCTTAGGTGTCCGATATCTTGTACTTCTTGGAGTGGTCTCATCAGTCGAATCTTCGAGTGGTCAAAAGGGAAAAGGGGTATGGTCTCACTAAAAGGGAATGTTTGAATAAGCTCAGAAGAGAAGAGAGGTAAAAGATCTTTTTGAAAAAGAAATTTTTAGAGAAAATCCTTCCTATGGGCTTGCCAGTTTCTAGGGTCACGTCCTACAGTCAACATGTGCTCTGATACCATCTTGTAGCGACCCGACCTCAGACGGTCAAGTCTCTGTGCTTAAGTGTCATCCCTAGATCGGTATGCTGACACACACAGTACTCGAGGATTTATAACAGAGGTTAATCACATGTATAAAATAACGTAAATACTATTACCTCAATCCAAATAGCGGAAGTAACAACAAGGTTGTGGATTCCCATCAACACCAACGACAAAGTTGAGTGTAGAAATCGTAACCCTAACATATCACTTACTCGTCGTAAGATTCCTGCAACATGAGACGTTGCAGCCACAGAGGGTCAGTACATTGAATGTATTGGCAAATTCACACCATAGGATAAATGATGGATAATAACTATCACTACATGCATATATGGCTGGTGGAAAAGCTCTATGGTTATAAGGTTTTTGCAAAAAGCCAATTTTTCCCTACTGCAAAGGAATATATTTTATTTAACTACAAAGTTGGTTAAAAATATTGAGAAGGTAAACCCCCTCTCAATCCCAATTAAAAGTAATCATTAACAACCCAACAAATTATTTAAGTAACGTGATGAGATCAACATGATAATCCAAGAACCAGATACTCAAGATTGTCCATAACCGGGGACACGGCTAATCATGATTAGTTTGTACACTCTGCAGAGGTTAGCACACTTTTCCCCACAAGACTCGATCTCCTCCGTTTAATTTCTCGCACTACATGGTGTTTGAGAAACGGATGACCGAGACACAGTCTTCCAGAAGCGTTAGCACCTTACGATGGGTAGACAGTTACACCTACTTTCCCCTACATCTGCTAGTCTACCACTGTAAGAGTTCACACGACTTAATCAACTATGCTAGAGCCCATAATAGCTTGTGGCTGCACACGGAAGTTTCTAGCATGAATAATCTTATGATCCCTTTGAGCCTGGGTGGCGGTCCATAGGAGAATCACACGGTACCCCGGGATTTCCAAAAAAACAGGTAATCACTGGATTCCCCAGGTGCCTCAATCCACCGAGATGTGTACTTAAGTAGCCACCTTAAGTTAACCATTAATTAACAATCTCACATCTGTCTTGTAATCACTCAAACCCAATCCACGTCTACGTGCATAGCATAGCAATATAAGCAAACGTAGAAGTAACTCCCAAGGGTTTGATAATAAAACAGGTAATAGGTACTACCTCATCTACTTCCCAAAACCCACAAATTAAACAGATCCTAACCATGCAATAGTTTGAGGGTTGATCTAATGCAGTAAAACTAGGCGGTAAAGAGGTATGATCAAAGTGTTACTTGCCTGCAATGTTGATGAAGATGATTTGCACTCATCACTCTTGATAGTTCTACTCGTCACACTCCGTTCAATCTATCGTGAGCAAGCAATAGTAACCACACATAAGCAATCACTCAAAAGATCAGAAAGATCGAAGAGGACGATTCGGAAAACATTAAAACCAAGCAAACAACTCTTGCAACATAAAACAATTTGTAACAGTACCAAAATTATGTCAATTTGGCCTTATCAGAAAGTTTAGGTCAAGAGCTTTAATTTGCAAAAAGAATCAACTCAAACGGAGCTACGAAACTGAAATTACGATCAAACAAAGTTCAAACACGAATCTGCTTAAAATCAAATTTAAAACTTTCAAAAACATGTTTAAGTTGTTTTACTGGATAGAGGGGATCGTAACGAAGAAGTGGGCGTTGGTTTCGTTGGATTTGGACTAACGAGTAAAAAGTAGTGATCGATTGAAGAACATGGGCTAAACTGTAAAATAAAACAACTACAACTAGGTACCTGGCGTAAATAAACAGAAAACGAAAAGACTAAATAATGAACGCTCGTTTATAAGATCTAAACAGTGGACGTTCGCTGTTTAATAAAACCCTAAAAAAATCTAGTCTAGGTTTTTTTAGAAAAACCGAACTAAACAAGGAAAACCGAGAAAACCGGGGCGGCGGTTATACCGGTTCGTGGCGGAGTAAACCGGCGGCGGATCTGGTGACGGCGGCGTTCTCCGGCGAGGTCGGCGGCGGGACTGCGCAGCGCGGGCGGCGCTGCATGTGGTGGGGCAAGGCGGCAGCGGCGGGAGGCGTCGCGGGCGGCGCAGGGCAGCGGTGCGGGCGGAGCAGCTGCGGCGGCGGGAGCTGCAGCGGCGGCGCGACAGTTGCGGCGAGATGCGGCGGCGGCGAGGAGAGAGAAGAGAAAGGGGGCCGGGGTGGCCCGGTATTTAAGGAGGAGGGGTGGCCTCGGGAGGCGTGGGGAAGGGGCAAGGCGGCGCCGGGCGCGGCTCAGACTTCGGCCGGAGTCCGGCTCGGCGACGGGGCGACGGGGACGATGGCGGTGCGCGGAGCTGGGCCTTGGCCTGGCAAGAGCTGGGCCGGCCCAGTTCGGCGGAGGGAAATTCTATTTTTTAAACAAACCGAGAAAGAAATAATAAAAACAAAAGAAAATGAAAATATCATATAGGCATATAATATATCAAAATTTTCAGAAAAGTTTATCTACAACGTGAACATTTTTGTAACGCCAAATAAAATCCACAAAAATTTGAATAAAGCAAAGAGTGCTACTATTGCAATAAAACCTCATAAAAATCAATTTAGAAATACCAAAATGAATTCAAATTTATTTATCTCCAATTTTCTGATGTAGGGAATCATGTTACCCTATTTTCCATATATTTTATTTTTGGAGAAAAATAATTTGAATAAAAACCAAATAAATCCAAATTAATTAATTTTAAAAAGGACTTTAAATTTGATCCTTTTAAACTTCCAACTCATATTTCATATGTTTTGAAGAAGTCATTTTATCTTCTCTCATGAAAATCATTGAGTTGCTTAAATTTTTTGAATTGGAAAATATTTCCAAATGGAATTCAAATATTTTTCAAACACCCTTTTCATTTATTTAAATGGAAGAAGTCATGTCATCTTCTCTCTAGGGTTTTGTATTTTGAAAAGAATTTGAATTCACGAAGATCATAAATGCAAAAATGAAAGTTTGGGAAAGTCCTTTTATTCCCTCTCATTTAACTTTCAAAAAGTTCGAATTTCAATCACTTTCAGTCAATCATTCACACAACAATCAAACAAACAATCAAATCTATCTATTTAATATAACATTCCAAAATTTAGAATTTTGGGGATGTTACAAAACGTATGTGTAACTTACTAATCATCGCACACGAGTACTCGCAGACGCATCGTGTGAGATATTCCTAGCCACCGCAAGCAACTAGTTTGCATTTTTCAAAGTTTTTTGTACACACAGAATCGCACACGAACTAACTGTATTAACCGTCTATGTTGTAATTTGTCATTGCAAACAGTTCATCCGAGTCGGCTGTTTGCCACGTATCACACACATCTTGTTAAGTTGAACCGTTTCTATTGCGTTCGCTAATCGAAAACAGTTCGTCCGAGTGGACCGTATGCCCTATATCACACACACCTTGATGTGGCTAACCGTTTATGTTGCACTCCCTAATAGCAAACGGTTCATCGGAGCGAACTGTATGCCGTATATCGCACACATATTGATATGGCTGCCCGTTTCTGTTGTTCTGCCTCATCGCAAACAGTTCGAACGGGTTAACCGTGTGCCCTACATCACACACGCAACTAAAATCTGAACCGTGTTTGATGTGTCCTCCATCGCAAACGTTTTATACATTTCTGACGGTTTTCATACACCATCGTTTGCGAATATGACATCGCACACAGTTTCTCAAAGGGTCTCTAATCGTAGTGTCGTGTTAGCAGCATCCTACAGTAGTGTCCTCAGCGGCGGTCTTGGTGGCCTCCTCGGCAGCAACCTTGTCGGCCTCGGCCTCGACGTCCTTGGGGACCTCCTCGATGACGGTGTCGATATCCTCCTGGTCCGTCGGGGGAGGATCTAGAAGCCGAGAAGGAGAATGAGATGAAGCCAAAATCAAGGTTCAAAAATGAGACAGGGACTGGAGGCAGGCCACTTACCCGTGCCGACTTGGGGAGAAGCGTTTCCCTCCCCGCCAACGTTCATTGCTGGGATGGAGCCACTTCCGCCCAAGTTCGCCTCCTCCTCCTCCGTGCGCGTGGGCTCAGTGGTAGGTGCCCTTGCCGGGGACGCCCCTCTGGGCGGCGTGGTCGATGGGGGCGGCGTGTTGGGGGTGGCCCTCAGGGACTCCTCCTGTCGCTGCTCCCCTCCTGCGAATCCGGCAAGGTCAGCGCCAAGATGCACGCCCCAAAGTGCATTGGCAAGGAGTGAGTGATAGAATCACGCTGGGGGCTGAGGTGGGGGCTGCGCCGGGGGCTATTGTCCGGGCTGATCACCACCAACACCAGCGTGCGCGGAGTGCTCGCCGGGGGCTTGTCGCCCGTCGAAGCCCTGGCCCTCTTCACCACCCTCTGGGCCAACGTCTCTGTGTCCATGTGAAGATAACATCAAGTCAAAGGAGGATAACACAGGCGTGTGGTCAGGAGATGATGGGGGGCGAAGTACTTACTCGTCTCCACCTCCTCCTCCACTGGCTTCCTCTTCCTCTTCGGGCTAATGGACCTGAGGTCGAACTCGGCCTCCAGGGTGCTGTCAGAGGGAGGAGGAGAAGGGGATGGGGTCCTGCACCGCTTGGTCGAAGAAGAGGCAGCCACCGTCTTCTTCGTTGCCTCAGCCTTCATCGCCCTCCTCTGGCGCACGGGCTGCTCCTGAGCCTATTGCCGCTGCGCGGTCCTGCCGGGCCAGACCGGCTCGCCGGAGCTAGCCCGCCGCAGGACATGTTTCTTCCCCGTGGCCGGGGGTTCGTCCGTCTCGGCCTCCTCTTCGGCCGACTCCTCGACCACGTCTTTGACGAGGGGGCCCCGGTGCCGACGCTGCTGGCCTCCCCAGCAGACTCCGCCCATCCGGCGAGCTCTTTCTCCTCCGCGGCCATGTCAGCCTCGTCCTCCACGGTGCCGGCGCTGCCAGCCTCCTTGGCGAGTGCCGCCTCCGCCGCCCTGGAGGCGATGTAGTCCAGCTCCTCCTTGGTGGTGTCGCGGATGACCAGCGGCTCGTCGCGGATGTACTTCTCTGACAGATTATGGAAGAATGCCTGCACCTCCTCCGCTTTCGGCTCGTCCCTGGTTGGATCGAGGTCGTGCGCATTGAAGTCCGGCATCATGGCGATGATGGTGATCTGGCGAGAGTTGTTTCTCAATGGGACCACTCCCGCCGGCAACCCAAACAGAGACGCCTTGACGGCCTTGCCGGCCTTCTCGGCCCTGCCGGTCCTCTCAGCCCTGCCGTCGTCACCCACCTTGAGCTGGAAGAGCCTCTGGCAAAAATGAGCATGCCCCATCATCGTGAAGTTGTGCTTCGAGCCAGGGAGGAGCCTCATGATGTCGGCCGCATTCCTATAGTCCTAGGCCGGCCACCCCTTATTGTGCAGTGGGGCAATTTGGCGGCGGATGAAATTGGCCCCAATCATTTTGAGAGTGAGCCCGGCCATGGTGAGGCGATGTATCCTGGTGGTGGCGACCGAGAGCTTCTTGTCGTTGGCATTGACGTCGCTCCAGTCCTTGCGGCGGACCGGCGGACTCCGGTGGACCCGGCAGAACTCCCGTGGATCCTTCTCCTCGATCCAGCACCACCGGCTCCACCACTCTTCCCACCTCTCCTTCTAGGCGCCCTCCGGGTACGTGCCCTTCTCCTGAGACCTCGGGATCCAGGTGATGCAGCCGAAGATGTCACCCCCTGCCTGGATGCGAGGGTAGAAGTAGTGGCGGAAGAGCGACGTGCTGGGGAGCACTCCGGCGAAGCCCTCGAAGAGATGGGTGAAGAAGGCCATGCACGCCACGGCATTCAGCGTAAGGTCCAGAAGATGGAAGACGTAGGTGTGCATGACATCATTGAAGAAATCAGAGAAAGGGGGACAGAGCCCGCAAGAGAAGTAGTCGATGAAGAAGGGGTACCGATTTGGGCCGGCCTTGGCGAAATCGGCAGGGACGATGCGCGTGGCAGGGTGCCCCGTCGTCTCCCTCCCCCACAGGGGCCTGAAGTAGTCCCTGAGGTGGACCGCATCGACCGGCGAGGGGAAGTAGGCGTGCTGCGTCCGAAGCACCGCCAACTCGCTCTTCGGCGCCTCCTTCTCACCGGCGTCCTTGGCCACTCCCTTGCCCTTGCCTGTCTTGGGCGCCATAGCGGCTCAGAGGGAATGGAAGTTGAGGGCAATGGGGGCGCGACGGCAGCGAGCAGAGGCAAGAGCTTGAAGAAGAAGAGGGAAACGACGGTTCCGAGATTGGAAAAGGCACCGAGGGTAAATGAGCAGCGCCCCTGCAGTTCTCCTTTTTATGGGGAAGACGCGGGCCGCCTCTTTACCATTTACAATGATTTGACGCAAGCGTGCATTAACCGCTCCACGCACGACCCCCACGTCACGCATTCAAATGCAGGTCATGGGGAAGCGCAACTAGCGAAGGAATTACCGCAGTAAAGACTCTGCCACACATGCCCGCGCACCGTTCTGGGCCTGGCCCAACAACGCTCTGAGCTTATGTGTGGCCCAGGCCCGGGGGCTCCTGTCGGTGTACAAAAGTAGGGGCCTTCTGTACCCCTTTACTTCTGCGCGGGCAGTTGTAGCCACGCCTGCGGCCACGCTTGGCGGGGCAGAGGAAGCGAAGACACAAGACAACAAGAGCAGTGCCAAGCCAGAGGCACGAGGAGCAAAGGGACAAGGTGGGCTTTCCCCGGCAAGAGCCTTGCCGGGGCAGCTTACATAGCCCCGACAAGAGCCTTATCGGGGCAACTTGCCCAACACCAGCGAGGCCGCCACCCTTCGGTCTAAGAATTCCAACACCATCAACATTGGAACCAAGGATCGGGAGGCGCCTGCGTGGTGGCATGCAGATCTTTGTGAAGACCAAGAACATACAAGGCTAGATGAGAACTAGAAGACGGAAACCCTCGGCAAGATCCTTGCCGAGGGCGCTCACAAGACCCCCGGCAAGACCCTTGCCGGGAACACCTGCGAGACCCTGGCAAGGCCTTGCCGGGGACATCCGCGGGGCCGCAGCCAGGGCCACACCTGCCAAGGCTCCACCGCCGTTCCAACACAGCAGTCAGCCTGCCAACTAGGCAGGCACCTGCGTGGTGACGTGCAGCTTCCAGACCAACTCAGCAAGCACCTCCGTGGTGGCATGCATATCTTCGTGAAGACTCTGCCACCGCACCAGCTCAGCAGCCAGCCAGCCAGCGTGGCGCTGCACGCCTCGTTAGCCTGGACGCGCGTTGGAGCGAGGTGAAGTGGGGACGGACGGGATGAGCTTCCTTGCCGTCCCCAATAAAGTGAGAGGGCACGTCGGCAGCGCATTAAATGTGTATTGTCCTACGGTGCCAGGGATAGGCTTGCATACAGTGCAAACTTTCCACCTCCTGTGTGCCACTGTGGCGACCCGTTTGAACTATAAAAGGAGGCCCGAGGCGTACTGAGGAAGGATTCAGACTTTTTGGACCCTGCACGCTTTGTAGCTAGTCCAAGAACACCATATAAACACAAACCAGTAGGAGTAGGGTATTACGCATTGCTCGCGGCCCGAAGCTGGATAAAATTCCCCCGTCTCCCAAACCCACTCTTTGCACAGCCCCGCGCCCGCCAACCGTAGTAGGGATCCCCCGTGATCCCATAGGTGTCGTTCCCCCCACATAGGAAATTCTAAATAACAAGTCACTCAAGCGAGCAATCATGTCAGAATTATATTTCAATTGTTTCATAACATTTGCATTGAAGTGATCTTGCTTTCTAATATAGTTTTCAAACTCATAAAGGCATTTACTAGGATGCTTATTGTGAGGATTATCATTTTCATTAAACTTCATTAGAGAATTTACCTCTACCACCTTAGGCAGTGGTGGTGTATCAAGCCCATGTATTTCTTCAATAGGAGGTAAATTGTTAACATCGTCAGCTTTAATACCTTCGTCCTTCATAGATTTCTTTGCCTCTTGCATATCTTCAGGACTGAGATATAATATACCCCTCTTCTTTGGAGTGGGTTTAGCCGGTGTTTCAGGAAGAGTCCAATCATCATAATTTTTCAATATATTATTCAATAATTCTTCAGCTTGAGCAATAGTTTGTTCCCTGAAAACACAACCAGCACAACTATCTAGGAAGTCCCTAGAAGCATCGGTTAGTCCATTATAGAAGATATCAAGTATTTCATTTTTCTTAAGAGGATGATCAGGCAAAGCATTAAGTAACTGGCAAAGCCTCCCCCAAGCTTGTGGGAGACTCTCTTCTTTAGTTTGCACAAAGTTAAATATTTCCTGTAAGGCAGCTTGTTTCTTATGAGCATGAAAATATTTTTTAGAGAAGTAATAAATCATATCCTGGGGACTACGCACACAACCAGGAGTAAGAGTATTGTACCAAGCTTTAGCATCACCCTTTAGTGAGAAAGGAAATAATTGGAGAATAAAGTAATAGCGAGTTTTCTCATCATGAGTAAAAAGGGTGGCTATATCATTCAACTTAGTAAGATGTGCCACAATAGTTTCAGTTTCATAACCATGGAAAGGATCAGATTCAACCAAAGTAATTAACTCTGGGTTGACAGAGAATTCATAATCCTTATCAGCAATACAGATAGGTGAAGTAGCAAACTTAGGATCACATTTCATTCTAGCATTCAGAGAATTTTCTTTATACTTTTGTAGCAATTTCTCTAGATCATCTCTATCATTGCAAGTAAGAATATCTCTAGTGGCTTCTTCACTCATAACATAACCTTCCGGTACCTTAGGCAATTCATATCTAGCAAGGCTAGTTCTACTAGGTGTTTCAGGAGTTTCAGTTTCAAGCTCATCATCAGATTCAACAACATCATGTTGTATAACTCTAGCAATTTGTTCATCAAGAAATTCACCAAGTGGCACATCATCATTATCAAGCAAGGTACTAGCATCACCATAAACATTATTCCTAGCAGAAGTAGCATCATCAATAACTTGTGACGTATTAGAATTGATAGCATGTGGTGGTACGGTGTTGCAAGTTTACTCAAAACAGAAGGTGAATCTAAAGAAGAACTGGATGTCAGTTCCTTATCTCCCCTCGTCTTTGAGGGAAATATCTTAGTCTTAGGATCCTTAAGATTCTTCATAGTGATAATATGATAATAATCCCAAGTGACTCAACAAATATAGCTATGCTCCCCGGCAACGACGCCAGAAACAGGTCTTGATAACCCACAAGTATAGGGGATCGCAACAGTTTTCGAGGGTAGAGTATTCAACCCAAATTTATAGATTCGACACAAGGGGAGCCAAAGCATATTTGAAGGTATTAGCAGTTGAGTTGTCAATTCAACCACACCTGGAGATTAATTATCTGCAGCAGAGTGATCAATAGCAAAGTAGTTTGATAGTTTTGATAGTAGTGACAGCAGCAACGGTAACAGTAACATTGATAGCAGTAATTTTGTAGCAAGTGTAACAGTGATGATAGCAGCAATAACTTAGCAGAAACAATATAAGATAAATTCGTAGGCATTGGATCGGTGACTTGTTGGATGATATTCATCATGTGACAGTTATAACCTAGGGCGATACGCACTAGCTCCAGTTGATCGATATAATGTAGGCATGTATTCCGTAAATAGTCATACGTGCTTTATTAAAAGAACTTGCATGGCATGTTTTGTCCTACCCTCCCATGGCAGCGGGGTCCATATTGGAAACTAAGGGATATTAAGGCCTCCTTTTAAAAGAGAACCGGCACAAAGCATTAACACATAGTGAATACATGAACTCCTCAAACTACGGTAATCATCGAGACTGGGCCCGGTTGTTGTCACTCCGGGGTTGTCGGATCATAACACGTAGTAGGTGACTATAACTTGCAAGATCGGATCTAAAACATGGATATAATGATGAATTCATAAACGATTCAGATCTGAGTTCATGGCACTCGGGCCCAAAGTGGTAAGCATTAAGCATAGCAAAGTCATAGCAACATCAATCTAAGAACATAGTGGATACTAGGGATCAAGCCCTAACAAAACTATCTCGATTACATGATGAATCTCATCCAACTCCTCACCGACCAGCGAGCCTACGAAGGAATTACTCACTCCCAGTGGGGAGCATCATGGAATTTGCGATGGAGATTGGTTGGTGATCACGAAGAACGAAGATTTCCCTCTCCTCAGCCCCAAACGGACTCCAGATCTGCCCTCCCGAGGAAGAACAGGGCTTGGCGCCTGCTCCATCTCGTGGATCGCGATAATTCTTTCTCCTTGATTTTTTCCTGGAATAATGTGAATTTATAATATCAGGGGGGGTCGTTAGCGGGGCCATCAGGTAGGAACAACCCACCTGGGCGCGCCAATAGAGGGGGGCGCGCCCTGGTGGGTTGTGCCCAACCATGGGCCCCTCTCTGGTGGGTCTTGGCTGCAGAAATTGTTATTATTGATAAAAAAATCCTCTCAAAGTTTCGTTCCATCCGAGAACTTTTATTTCTGCACAAAGACAGCACCATGGTAGTTCTGCTGAAAACAGCGTCAGTCCGGGGTTAGTTTCGTTCAAATCATGCAAATTAGAGTCCAAAACAAGAGGAAAAGCGTGAGAAAAGGTAGATAAGTTGGAGACGTACCAACTCCCCCAAGCTTAAACCTTTGCTTGTCCTCAAGCAATTCAGTTGATAAACTGAAAGTGAGAAAGAAAAACTTTTACGAACTCTTTTGCTCTTGTTTGCATAAATAAGCTTAAACAACACCCAGGTTTTCAGCCAACATTATAACTAACCATGTCAAAGATAACATTTAAAGATTATAATGATTCATATCAATGACATAATCAGCTAGCGAGCAATAATAAAATATCTCAAATAGCAACATGTTGTCAAAACAACCATGATATAATATGACAATAATGGTATCTCGCTAGCCCTTTCTCAGATCGCAAAACATAAATGCAGAGCACCTCCAAAGTTCAAGCAGCGACTAAACATTGTAATTCATGGTAGAAAAGATCCAGTCATGATGCACCCAACATTAGCTATACACAATGCATAAATCATGACAGCTGTGCTCTACTCCGTTTCTGGCGCTTGTTTTTAGAAGGTGATGACACGACATAAAAGTAAATAGAAAGTCCCTTCACAGAGGGAAGCAGGGATTTGCAGAGGTGCCAGAGCTCAATTTTTAAAACAGAGATAGATGATATTTTGAGACATGCCCCTTCTCAGTCACTTCACGACCATCAGTTATCAACATCTTCCATGCTAAGCACGCTAGTGACGGTTCCCAAGTGGTAAAAGTAAAGGTTTTACTCCATTGGGAGTTTTTGTTTGATTATTCAAGAGATGAACTCTTTTTCATATTTGTAGTTTGGGACTGGGCATCCCTAATACCGCCCATTTCCTCGTGCGATGGCATGTGAATAAACACTCGACCTAAGGGTAACCCGCTTAGCACGGAAGATATCGACCACCTCCTGTCGTTCCATGAACGATCCAGGCATACAAAACGGATAATTTTTTAGAAGTTTTTAGAGGTGGGACATGCAAATTTACTTAGGACGGCAGGGTAATACCGTATATAGGTAGGTATGGACTCATCTGGAATAACTTTGGGTTCAAGGTTTTGATGTACAAGCAGAATTCCCACTTAGTACAGGCGAAGGCTAGCAATTAAGATTGGGAAGCTACCAGCTAGAGAGCAACAACGATTATGACCAGGCATTATGCATAAGTAACATTGGGCACTAGCATGAGTAGGATATGTACACCATGAACATGAATATTATAGAGGCTATGTTGGTTTTGATTCAACTACATGCATGAACATGTACCAAGTCAAGCCACTCGAACATTCAGAGGAGGATACCATATCATCATACTACATCACAATCATTTTAACGCTATGTTGACATCCAAGATAAATCATTATCAACTCCCAGCTACTTATGCATGGCATGAGAAACTATAATCTCTAATTGTCATTGCAAACATGTTTAATAATAATGGGCTGAATCATGGGCACTAGGTTAAACATATTTACACAACAAGAACAAGTCGAGTTCATACCAGTTTCTCTTTGCCACGGCCAGCTCATCGAATATCGTCATTATTGCCTTTCACTTGCACGACCGAATGATATGAAAATAATAATAGTGCAAGAGTGCCATGGACTAAGCTGGAATCTGCAAAACATTTTATTCAACAGGAGAAGACAAGGTAAAATGTGCTCTTTATTAGCCCAACAGTTATTCATATGAGATCCACTCAACATTTTCATCGTGGTCTTCTCCTCGGTACAACTCGAATAAAAAGAAAAGAAATTCAGAGAAACACACTGAAATATTTTTGGAGTTTTTGGTTTTCTTCAACAAGCAAATAAAAAGCAAAAACGAGCAAAACTATTTACACGGGAAAGCTCCCAACAAGCAAAAGAAGAATAAGGTAATCTTTTTGGGTTTTCTTTTTAGTACTACAACTAAGCATGCATAGAATGTAAATTACTACAACTAATTTTTTTGGTTTTTCTAAGGTTTTCCAAACACACAAGAAGAAAGCAAGAAAATAAGTCTAAGCATGGATGATACAATGAAAGAGTGTGAGCACCGACAAATGGAATGATATGTGAGCATGAATATAATGTCGGTGAGAAACACGTACTCCCCCAAGCTTAGGCTTTTGGCCTAAGTTGGTAATCGATCAGTAGCCCGGAGGGTAGTAGTCGGCGGTAGCTCACAGAGGCTCTCAGTGCGGATGCCTCAGCATGCCGTGCCGCCAACACTGCTGCGTTGTGAGCTCGGGCCTCACTCTCAAGAACAAAATATCTTTCCTTGCTGTGATAAGAGAGCAGGCGCAGGAAAATATGTGTCCACAACATGTGATTGGTTAAACAAAAAATTATAAGTGAAGTTATCAGCCCTTCCCGTGAGAATCTTATGCTCTTTTAAAGCATCAAAATCTAAATACCGAGTGGGTAGGATAGGATCAAAGGGCAAAGGTGAAACACCCAGCCCTCGTGCTAGACGGGTGGCATAAATCCCACCATAGAACCAGCCACTCTTGGCGTTATGCTGAAGTCTACGTGCAACAATCACTCCAAGGTTATAATTACTTTCACTAGTGAGAGCGGTGTGAATGAGGCTCAAGTCTGGAGCACAAAGTATGCTACAGTCTTGCTTGCCTACTATGCATTTCCTGTTAAATAATGAAGGTACTGAATTGCGGGAAAGTGAATGCTCTTTATTCTTCCTTGTCTCACTCCTCTATTTTCAGTGTAACAAAAGGCTAGTCAAGAAAGACTCATACTCAGCCTTTGCTGGCTCATCAAGCGAACCCCAAAATGGGAGCTTGCAATGGTAAGCAAAGTTTCTAGTGGGATAGTAAATGGTTCATCATAAAGCATAAACGACACCCTAGACTCATATGGAAAATATTTAAATCCTTTGAAATGATTCAGTGAGAAGATGGCGCTGTTCACACTTATCTGAAAGGTAGGGATCGAGACTGGCATTGTGAACATATTGCTCGAATCCCTCCTTAATGCCCACTTGCATCATATACTCATCGCAAGGCCATAAGCAAGTTTTGGTGGCGGCATCTCGCGTGGAACTTTCACTTGGTTCAACGTAAGACTGACGAGCAGTACTGTTACTAGAGGATGCCCCCGAGGATCGTCTCCTCGAAGAACTCCTTCCAAACAGGTTCATCATGTCCGCGTACAATTTTTCCTATGAACAAAAATCTGAATTTTTAGTCCATAAATTTTTTCAACAAAACTTCACAAAACTAATAGCAACTACTCATAGGGATACATAGAGGCTATAGCAAGCATTCAAACTACCTAGAACACTAAGAATTGAACATCCAAGCACATCTACATCACCACCAAGAGTAGCTATTTATTCAAAGTATAAACTACTAAAACAAAAACTAATTGGAAAAATGATGGAGTCACATACCAAGCAACAATCCCCCAAAACAGTTTCGGAAACGAAGCTTCAAGCAAAGAGATCGAAATCCGCGGGTTTGAGCTCAAGAACAAGCGAGAGAGAGCAAGAGTCATTATTTTTTCTGGAGGTAGGTGACAATGTGGGCTAAAGAGATAAGTGAGGGGGCCCACGTGGGGACCACAACCCCCCATGGAGCGCCAGGGGGTGCTGGCGTGCCCTGGTGGGTTGTGCCCACTAGGTGCACCCCCTCTGGTATTATTTGCACTAAAAATTCTTAAATAATCAGGAAAAAATCAAATAAAACTTTCAGGGCATTCTGAGAACTTTTATTTTTGGGTCATTTTTTTATTGCACGGGAAATTCAGAAAACGGGCAAAACATGGCATTTATTTTATTTAACTAATAAAAACAGAGAATAAAAAGTAGGGGCAGAAAGTAGTGCTTACTAAATTCATCAACTTCATACAGTTCAAAAATGATTCATTGATAAGGTTGATCAAGTCTTATTAACAACCACTTTCGGTTAGTATGAAACCGAAGAACTTTCGTAAATCACTAAGTTACCTCAATGGGGATATACATTTCCCTAACCATAAGCATTTCATATTTCTTTTTGACAGTAGGCAGAGGTATTTGAAAACTTCCAATAGTGATTGTCGGAGATTTTTCAATAACATTAATACCATTCACTTGGAATTGTTTCTTCGGAAAGTGCACCGTATGGTCATTACCATTGATATGAAAAGTGACCTTGCTTTTATTGCAATCAATAACAGCCCCTGCAGTATTCAAGAAGGGTCTACCAAGGATAATCGACATGTTGTCGTCCTCGGGCATCTCAAGTACAACAAAGTCAGTCAAAATAGTAACATTAGCAACAACAACGGGCACATCCTCACAGATACCGATAGGTATGGCAGTTGACTTGTTAGCCATTTGCAAAGATATTTCTGTAGGTGTGAGTTTATTCAAATCAAGTCTTTTATATAAAGAGAAAGACATAACACTAATACCAGCTCCTAAATCACACAAAGCAGTTTTAACATAATTCTTTTTGGTAGAGCAAGCTATAGTTGGTATTCCCGGATCTCCAAGTTTTTTAGGTACTCCATCTTTGAAAGTGTAATTAGCAAGCATAGTGGAGATCTCAGCTTCCGGTATTTTTCTCTTATTTGTGATGATGTCTTTCATATACTTTGCATAAGGAGGCATTTTCAAGATATCAGTCAAGCGAGTATGCAAAAAGACTGGCGTCGGCATTTCCGCAAAGCGTTCAAATTCTCCATCATCATTCTTTTTAGTTGACTTGGGTGGAAATGGCATAGGTTTTGAACCCATGGTTCTCTTTCTTTACCGTGTTTTCTAGCAGCAAAGTCTCTTTTATCATACCTTTTATTCTTAGGTTGTGGGTTATCAAGATCAACAGGTACTTTATCATTATTTGGTTGAGTGTCTTCATGAACCTCATCATTGTCTTTTTCATTATCACTAGGTGAGTATTCATTACCAAATTGAGTTTTAGCATCAGAGATAGAAGTTTCATTATCATTATCAGGAGGTTTTTCTATTTCAGGTTCACTAGAAGTGTGCAAAGTCCTATCATTTTCCTTTTTCTTTTTCTTTCTAGAAGGACTAGGTGCACTAGTGTTGTTTCTTTGTGAATCCTGTTCTATTATTTTTGGGTGTCCCTCAGGATAAAGTGGTTCCTGAGTCATTTTACCTCCTCTAGTTGCAACTCTAACAGCAAAGTCATGTATATTATGATTCATTTCATCAAGCAATTCTCTTTGTGATTTAGCAACTTGTTCTAATTTAGTTTGAACCATAGAAGCATGTTTTCCAACACCTCTAACATCATTTGAAATTCTAAATAAAAAGTCACTCAAGCGAGCAATCATGTCAGAATTATATTTCAGTTGTTTCATAACATTTGCATTGAAGTGATCTTGCTTTCTAATATAGTTTTCAAACTCATAAAGGCATTGACTAGGATGCATATTGTGAGGATTATCATTTTCATTAAACTTCATAAGAGAATTTACCTCTACCACCTTAGGCAGTGGTGGTGTATTAAGCCCATGTATTTCTTCAATAGGAGGTAAATTTTAACATCCTCAGCTTTAATACCTTTTTCCTTCATAGATTTCTTTGCCTCTTGCATATCTTCAGGACTGAGATATAATATACCCCTCTTCTTCGGAGTGGGTTTAGCCGGTGGTTCAGGAATAGTCCAATCATCATAATTTTTCAATATGTTATTCAATAATTCTTCAGCTTGAGCAATAGTTCGTTCCCTGAAAACACAACCAGCACAACTATCTAGGAAGTCCCTAGAAGCATCGGTTAGTCCATTATAGAAGATATCAAGTATTTCATTTTTCTTAAGAGGATGATCAGGCAAAGCATTAAGTAACTGGCAAAGCCTCCCCCAAGCTTGTGGGAGACTCTCTTCTTTAGTTTGCACAAAGTTAAATATTTCCTGTAAGGCAGCTTGTTTCTTATGAGCAGGAAAATATTTTTCAGAGAAGTAATAAATCATATCCTGGGGACTACGCACACAACCAGGAGCAAGAGTATTGTACCAAGCTTTAGCATCACCCTTTAATGAGAAAGGAAATAATTTGAGAATAAAGTAATAGCGAGTTTTCTCATCATGAGTAAAAAGGGTGGCTATATCATTCAACTTAGTAAGATGTGCCACAACAGTTTCAGTTTCATAACCATGGAAAGGATCAGATTCAACCAAAGTAATTAACTCTGGGTCGACAGAGAATTCATAATCCTTATCAGCAATACAGATAGGTGAAGTAGCAAACTTAGGATCATATTTCATTCTAGCATTCAGAGATTTTTCTTTATACTTTGTAGTAATTTCTCTAGATCATCTCTATCATTGCAAGCAAGAATATCTCTAGTTGCTTCTTCACTCATAACATAACCTTCCGGTACCTTAGGCAATTCATATCTAGGAAGGCTAGTTCTAGCAGGTGTTTCAGGAGTTTCAGTTTCAAGCTCATCATCAGATTCAACAACATCATGTTGTATAACTCTAGCAATTTGTTCATCAAGAAATTCACCAAGTGGCACATCATCATTATCAAGCAAGGTACTAGCATCATCATAAGCATCATTCATAGCAGAAGTAGCATCATCAATAACTTGCGACATATCAGAATTGATAGCATGTGGTGGTGTTGCAAGTTTACTCATAACAGAAGGTGAATCTAAAGCAGAACTGGATGGCAGTTCCTTACCTCCCCTCGTCTTGAGGGAAATATCTTAGTCTTTGGATCCTTCAGATTCTTCATAGTGATAATATGATAATAATCCCAAGTGACTCAACAAATATAGCTATGCTCCCCGGCAACGGCGCCAGAAAAAGGTCTTGATAACCCACAAGTATAGGGGATCGCAACAGTTTTCGAGGGTAGAGTATTCAACCCAAATATATAGATTCAACACAAGGGGAGCCAAAGAATATTTGAAGGTATTAGCAGCTGAGTTGTCAATTCAACCACACCTGGAGATTAATTATCTGCAGCAAAGTGATCAGTAGCAAAGTAGTTTGATAGTTTTGATAGTAGTGACAGCAGCAACGGTAACAGTAACAGTGATAGCAGTAATTTGTAGCAAGTGTAACAGTGATGATAGCAGTAGTAACTTAGCAGAAACAATATAGATAAATTCGTAGGCATTGGATCGGTGACTTGTTGGATGATATTCATCATGTGACAGTTATAACCTAGGGCGATACGGCACTAGCTCCAGTTCATCGATATAATGTAGGCATGTATTCCGTAAATAGTCATACGTGCTTTATTAAAAGAACCTGCATGACATCTTTTGTCCTACCCTCCCGTGGCAGCGGGGTCCATATTGGAAACTAAGGGATATTAAGGCCTCCTTTTAATAGAGAACCGGAACAAAGCATTAACACATAGTGAATACATGAACTCCTCAAACTACGGTCATCACCGAGAGTGGGCCCGGTTATTGTCATTCCGGGGTTGTCGGATCATAACACGTAGTAGGTGACTATAACTTGCAAGATTGAATCTAAAACATGGATATAATGATGAATTCATAAACGGTTCAGATCTGAGTTCATGGCACCTGGGCCCAAAGTGACAAGCATTAAGCATAGAAAAGTCATAGCAACATCAATCTAACAACATAGTGGATACTAGGGATCAAGCCCTAACAAAACTAACTCGATTACATGATGAATCTCATCCAACTCCTCACTGACCAGCGATCCTACGAAGGAATTACTCACTCCCGGTGGGGAGCATCATGGAATTGGCCATGGAGATTGGTTGGTGATGACGAAGAATGAAGATCCCCCTCTCAGGAGCCCCAAACGGACTCCAGATCTGCCCTCCCGGGGAAGAACAGGGCTTGGCGGCAGCTCTGTCTCATGGATCGCGATAATTCTTTCTCCCTGATTTTTTTCTAGAATAATGTGAATTTATAGTATCAGGGGGTCGTCAGCGGGGCCATCAGGTGAGTACAACCCACCTGGGCGCTCCAGGAGAGGGGGCGTGCCCTAGTGGGTTGTGCCCAACCAGGGGCCCCTCTCTGGTGGGTTGTGCCCAACCAGGGGCCCCTCTCTGGTGGGTCTTGGCTCCAGAAATTCTTATTATTGGTATAAAAAATCCTCACAACGTTTCGTTCCATTCGGAGAACTTTTATTTCTGCACAAAAACAACACCATGGTAGTTCTGCTGAAAACAGCATCAGTCCGGGGTTAGTTTCATCCAAATCATGCAAATTAGAGTCCAAAACAAGAGGAAAAGCAGATACGTTGGAGACGTATCAGTGACCGAGGAGGCCACAAGCCAGGGAGGCGCGCCCTACCCCCAGGGCACTAGCTCCCGGTTTCTGGGCCCCTCGGACACCCCTTGATGTGAGGCCGACGCCAAAAAAACCTATAAATACCAAAACCCCCGAAAAGAACCCTAGATATATGGTTATGATTTTCATGCAACAAACCCGGACTGATGCTATTTTTAGCAGAACTACCGTGGTGTTGTTTGTTGTGCAGAAATGAAAGTTCTCCAAATGAGCTGAAGCTTTTTAACGATTTTTTGGAACAAAAGAGACCCTCGAAGCTTCGTGGGAGGGACAGAAGAGCCATGAGGAGGGCACAACCCACCACGGCGCGCCGGAGGGGCCTGGCTTGCCCCGGTGGGTTGTGCTCACCTCGAGGCCCATCTTCACGTGAAACCAACATTGAAAAATCCTATAAATAGAGAAACCATAAAAATAACCCTAGATCAGAAGTTCCTCCACCGCAAGCCTCTGTAGCCACGAAAAACTAATCTAGACCCTGTTTCGGCACCCTACCGGAGGGGAAATCATCAGTGGTGGCCATCTTCATCATCCCGGCGGCCACCATGATGAGGAGGGAGTAGTCCACCCTCGGGGCTAAGGGTTTGTACCAGTAGCTATGTGTTTAATCTCTCTCTCTCTCTCTCTCTCTCTCTCTCTCTCGTGTTCTTGAGATGTCACGATCTTGATGTCTCGTGGGCTTTGTTAATATAGTTGGATCATATGGTGTTCCCCCCTCTCTATCTTGTTGTGATGAATTGAGTTTTTCCTTTGAGATTTTGTTTTATCGGATTGAATACTTTTATGGATTTGAAAACACTTGATGTATGTCTTGCTATGAATACCCATGGTGATAATGGGGTATCATATTGATTCACTTGATATGTGTTTTGGCACTCAACTCGTGGATTCCCGGGATGACATTGGGGTAATCTATTCATAGGGGTTGATGCACGTTCTTGTCTTCGTTTCTCTGGTAGAAATCTTGGGGCACTCTTTGAGGTTCTTTGTGTTGGATTGAATATTATAAATCTGAAATTGTTTGATGCATACCGTATAATCAACTCACGGATACTCGCGGTGACATTGGAGTATCTAGGTGACATTAGAGTTGGTTCATGTGTATCATACGGTGTTATTCTAGTACGAAATCTTAGATAGATCGATCGGAATTATTTTAGTACGAACTCTTGGATAGATCGATCGGAAAGGATAACTTTGAGGTGGTTTCTGAAGGAAATATGCCCTAGAGGCAATAATAAAGTTGTTATTTTCTATTTCCTTATTCATGATAAAGGTTTATTATTCATGCTAGAATTTTATTGATCGGAAACTTAAATACATGTGTGAATACATAAACAAATACCATGTCCCTAGTAAGCCTCTACTCGACTAACTCGTTGATCAAAGATGGTTAAGGTTTCCTAGCCATGGACATGTGTTGTCATTTGATAACGGGATCACATCATTACGAGATTGATGTGATGGACAAGACCAATCCGTTGGCTTAGCATATTGATCGTTCAGTTTATTGCTATTGCTTTCTTCACGTCAAATACATATTCCTTCGACTATGAGATTATGCAACTCCCTGATACTAGAGGAATGCCTTGTGTGCTATAAAATGTCACAATGTAACTGGGTGATTATAAAGGTTCTCAGTAGGTATCTCCGAAGGTGTTTGTTGAGTTGGCATAGATCGAGATTAGGATTTGTCACTCCGAGTATGGGAGAGGTATCTCTGGGCCCTCTCGGTAATACACATCATAAGCATGCAAGCAAATGACTAAGGAGTTAGTTACGAGGTGATGTATTACGGAACGAGTAAAGAGACTTGTCGGTAACGAGATTAAACTAGGTATGAAGATACCGATGATCAAATCTCGGACAAGTAACATACCGATGGACAAAGGGAATTACGTATGTTGTCATAACGGTTCGATCGATAAAGATCTTTGTAGAATATGTAGGAGCCAATATGGGCATCCAGGTTCCGCTATTGGTTATTGACCGGAGATGTGTCTCGGTCATGTCTACATAGTTCTCGAACACGTAGGGTCCGCATGCTTAACGTTCATTGACGATATAGTGTTATATGAGTTATATGTTTTGGTGACCGAATGTTGTTTGGAGTCCCGAATGAGATCACGAACATGACGAGGAGTCTCGAAATGGTCGATAGGTAAAGATTGACATATAGGACGATGGTATTTGGACACGGGAAGTGTTTTGGGACGTACCGGGAAGAAATCAGGTCACCGGAAGGGGTTCCGGGCACCCCCCGGGAAGATATGGGCCTTATGGGCCAAAGGAGGGGACAGACCAGCCCAAGGGGGCTGGCGCGGCCCTCCCTTGGCTGGTCGGCTCTATGGGGAAGGAAAGGGGAGGGGTGGACCCTCCTCCCTTTCCCTCCTCAGGAGAGAAAGGAAGGGGGGCATCTCCTCCTTCCTTCCTCCCGCACTCCAAATAAGGAAAAGGGGGGCGCCACCTCCTCCTTACTTCCTTCGGCACTCCAAATAAGGAAAAGGGGGCGCCACTTGGGACGAGACCCCAAGTAGGATTCGTCCTACTTGGGGCGCCCTCCTGGCTGCTCCCTCCTCCCCCACCTATATATATGTGGGAGGGGGGGGGGCGCCTAGCACACCAGAACATTATCTTAGCCGTGTGTGGTGTCCCCCTGCACCATTTACACCCTCGATCATATTTTCATAGTGCTTAGGCGAAGCCCTGCGGAGATAGCTTCACCATCACCATCATCACACCATCGTGCTGCCTGAACGCATCTACTACATCGCCATCTTGAAGGATCAAGAAGGCGGAGGACGTCATCTAGCTGAACGTGTGCTGAACGCGGAGGTGCCGTACGTTCGGTAATCGATCGGTTGGAACATGATGAAGTTCGACTACATCAACCGCATTGTCAAATGCTTCCGCTTACGGTCTACGAGGGTACGTAGACACAATCTCCCCTCTCATTGCTATGCATCTCCTTGATAGATCTTGCGTGTGCGTAGAATTTTTTTTATTTTCCATGCAACGTTTCCCAACAGTGGCATCCGAGCCAGGTCTATGCGTAGATGATATGCACGAGTAGAACACAAAGAGTTGTGGGCGGTGGTAGTCATACTGCTTACCACCAACGTCTTATTTTAATTCGGCGGTATTGTGGGATGAAGCAGCCCGGACCAACCTTGCATGTCCACGCACATGAGACCGGTTGCACCGACAGACATGCAACTAGTTTTGCATAAAGGTGGCTGGCGGGTGTCTGTTTCTCCTACTTTAGTTGAACCGAATTTGATTACGGCCGGTCCTTGAAGAAGGTTAAAACAGCAAACTTGATGAATCACCGTTGTGGTTTTTGCGTAGGTAAGAACGGTTCTTGCTAGAAGCCCGTAGCAGCCACGTAAAACTTGCAACAACAAAGTAGAGGACGTCTAACTTGTTTTTGCAGGGCATGTTGTGATGTGATATGGTCAAGATATGATGTGATATATGTTGATGTATGAGATGATCATGTTTTGTAATATCGACAACCGGCAGGAGCCTTATGGTTGTCTCTTTATTGTATGAAGTGCAAGCGCCATGTAATTGCTTTACTTTATTACGATGCGTTAGCGATAGTTGTAGAAGCAATAGTTGGCGTGACGACCTTGACGCAACGATGCTGTTATGGAGATCAAGGTGTCAAGCCGGTGACGATGGAGATCATGACGATGCTTTGGAGATGAAGAACAAAAGCACAAGATGATGATGGCCATATCATGTCACATATTTTGATTGCATGTGATGTTTATCTTTTATGCATCTTATTTTTCTTAGAACAGCGGTAGCATTATAAGATGATCCCCTCACTAAATTTCAAGATATAAGTGTTCTCCCCGAGTATGCACCGTTGCCAAAGTTCATCGTTTCGAAGCACCACGTGATGCTCGGGTGTGGACTCTACGTTCACATACAACGGGTGTAAGACAGTTTTGCACATGCAGAATACTTGGGTTAAACTTGACGAGCCTAGCATGTACAAACATGGTCTCGGAACACTGGAGACCAAAAGGTCGAACGTGAGTCATATAGTAGATATGATCAACATAGAGATGTTCACCATTAATTGATGACTACCCCATCTCACGTGATGATCGGACATGGGTTAGTTGATTTGGATCATGTATCACTTAGATGACTTGAGGGATGTTTATTTAAGTGGGAGTTCATTAGTAATTTGATTAATTGAACTTAATTTATCATGAACTTAGTCTTATAGTTTTTGCATTTCTATGTTGTAGATCAATGGCCCAAGCTACCATTCCCCTGAATTTTAATGCGTTCCTAGAGAAAGCTAAGTTGAAAGATGATGGTAGCAACTACACGGACTGGGCCCGTAACTTGAGGATTATCCTCATTGTTGCACAGAAGAATTATGTCCTTGATGCACCGCTAGGTGAAAGGCCTGCTATAGGAGCTGAAGCTGATGTTATGAACGCCTGGCAAGCTCGATCTAATGACTACTCAATAGTTCAGCGTGCCATGCTTTACGACTTAGAACCGGGACTTCAAAGACGTTTTGAACGTCGTGGGGCATATGAGATGTTCCAATAGTTGAAGTTAATATTTCAAGAAAATGCCCGGGTTGAGAGATATGAAGTCTCCAACAAGTTCTATAGCTGCAAGATGGAGGAGAACAGTTCTGTCAGTGAACATATACTCAAAATGTCTGGGTATCATAATCACTTCACTCAGCCGGGAGTTGATCTTTCAGTTGATAGTGTTATTGATAGAGTTCTTCAATCACTGCCACCAAGCTACAAAGGCTTTGTGATGAACTATAATATGCAAGGAATGAATAAAATGATTCCTGAGCTCTTCGCAATGCTTAAGGCCGTGGAGGTAGAAATCAAGAAAGAACATCAAGTGTTGATGGTTAACAAGACCACTAGTTTCAAGAAAAAGGGCAAGGGAAAGAAAGGGAACTTCAAGAAGAATGGAAAGCAAGTTGCCACTCCCGGGAAGAAGCCCAAAGCTGGACCCAAGCCTGAAACTGAGTGCTTCTACTGCAAAGGGACTGGTCACTGGAAGCGGAACTGCCCCAAATACATGGCGGATAAGAAGGATGGCAAAGTGAACAAAGATATACTTGATATACATGTTATTGATGTGTACCTTACTAATGCTTGTAGCAGCGCTTGTGTATTTGATACTGGTTTGGTTGCTCATATTTGTAACTCGAAACAGGAGCTGCGGAAATGAAGATTGGCTAAGGACGAGGTGACGATGCACATCGGGAATGGTTCCAAGGTTGATGTGATCACGGTTGGCACGCTACCTCTACATCTACCTCCAGGATTAGTTTTAGACCTGAATAATTGTTATTTGGTGCCAGCGTTGAGCATGAACATTATATTTGGATCTTGTTTAGTGCGAGACGGTTATTCATTTGAATAAGAGAATAATGGTTGTTCTGTTTATGTGAGTAATTTCTTTTATGGTCATGCACCCTTGATGAATGGTCTATTCTTGTTAAATCTCGCTCGTAGTGATACACATATTCATAATATTGATGCCAAAAGATGCAAAGTTGATAATGATAGTGCAACATATTTGTGGCACTGCCGTTTAGGTCATATTGGTGTAAAACACATGAAGAAACTCCATACCGATGGACTTTTGGAATCACTTGATTATGAGTCATTTGATACTTGCGAACCATGCCTCATGGGCAAGATGAATAAAACTCCATTCTCCGGAACAATGGAGCGAGCTAATGACTTATTGGAAATAATACATACCGATGTATGCGATCCGATGAGTGTTGAGGCACGCGGCGGGTATCATTATTTTCTGACCTTCACATATGATTTGAGTAGGTATGGGTATATCTACTTAATGAAACACAAGTCTGAAACATTTGAAAAGTTCATAGAATTTCAGAGTGAAGTGGAAAAACATCGTAACAAGAAAATAAAGTTTCTACGATCTGATCGCGGAGGCGAATATTTGAGTTACGAGTTTGGCCTTCATTTAAAACAATGTGGAATTGTTTCACAACTCACGCCACCTGGAACAACACAGCGTAATGGTGTGTCCAAACTTCGTAACCGTACTTTATTGGATACTAGATGATACCCCGCATGTTGTAGCGGGAATGTTTTGCAATATATTGCAAATCTCATTGAAATATATTGCAAAACATTCCCGCTACAACGTGCGGGGTAGAGGAAGGCAATAATCGTGATAAATGGAAGCCCAGTGATGAAGCGAACCCTTTAGCAATAGCATGTCGACCATCAGAGACGACTCCTTGCCTACATCTTGTAATGTCCTTCAACATGGAACTAATTTCACATTGATTAGAAAACAACCTATAGGTGAAGAATTTTGTGATACTAATATATGATAACTCAAACCATGGATGAAAGACTTCTCTGTATCATATTATCTTAGCTCATGCAAACTTAATAGAAAATACCAGTTTCAAGCCTTGAACCACAAAAGGATTTGAAGGTAAGCTCAACGAACCTGATAAAAGGTTCCATCTCTATACTATTCCTTAGATCAATCATCCGAACGAAAATCACTCACGACATTATTCATTCACCCAACTGAAGCATGGAACAAAATGTGAAGCATGAAGTAAAATAGCATTGAGAGAGAAAAAGATCAACTGTACCTAAGCTGAGATCAACTGACGGGGGACTTCTTTCCATATTATTCTTCAGCTATGTTAAGGCGGAACAGTAAAATAGCAGCTGCAAGAACTCTCCTAGCTCAAAAACATCCAACTGAAGCTTCTTATAGCATGATAAAAAAAATCTAAAGCCGCAAAGTATATTGAAATGGTAATAACCAGTCTGATACAGGCTGGCAAAAATAAGGGCAGGTGATAAGATACATAGATGTAATATCCACAATATTCTATTCAGTGCTATCAATTATGAAATACTAATTATTAGATGTGAGGTGCACATTTAGTGTCCATGCCAGTGCCATCAAAACATCCGGTGGCAAAAAACATGGTTGAACCTCATTGCGCCAGTAGTTGTGTAGAACACTGAATGTGAAAGAAGCAGATTAAATATCCTCCTGAAACATAATGGTGTGTAGTTGCCGATGGAAAGTCGTGTGGTTACTTGCTCTGAATTTAATCTGTAAGCAGCTGACAGGAAACCTGTAAAAACTTACTGAATTTTGGGGGCACCAATTCCTTGTGAACATGGTATAAAAGGCGACCATCTTTGTCGGATATTGCTGCCTACGACTTGGGACCAAAAGGTCGAGCATGAAAAACTAAATTGAACAAAACTTGCTTTACCAAACTTAGGAACTGGCAATCCCTGGTCCTTCGGTAATGCCTCAATCATAACCCAAGGTCGCCACCTATGGCATCAGTACATTAAGCCGATGTGCTAGAGCAAGATGACGTACTGTTAGAAGGTAAAGCTCCGATGTAGAGCTCAGTTCATCCATATGTAGATGTAATGAAACATACAATATCCTAATCATGTGAAATTTAAACATCCTAGACACATAACCAAATAACACTACCATAGCAGAAGCATACAGTTACCACATCAGAAAACCAAATCAAGCGAATCAAAAAGCAAATTGAGGGAGAGGGAGAAGAAGAAGAGATGCTCACGCTTTCTTCAGGATGGGCTTGCGGGCATTGATGGAGGCAGCGAGGAGCTGGTCGGACTCGGCGCTTGTCAGGGCCCTTGTAGCAGATAAACACGCGACGCTTGTGGTAGAACACTGTCCCGGTGTTCTTCTTCCCAAGCTCATCCTGCGGGAACCCAAAATTCTTGTACAGATCAGGGTCGCGACAGGGATGGCTGCGTCCTGCGCATCCGATGCTGCCGACGCGAGGAGGGCCTGGAGGAGAGCAAACGGCGTGCGCGTAGCCTGATTCACTTAAGCTCCTCGACGATCTGGTGGGCGGCAATTGATCTGAACCTCTGCTCGGCCCATGTCCCATAGCCGATGAAGGAGAGTAAGTCCGGCGAATGTGATCAGGCCAATGCTTCCCCTGGCTGCTGCTACTCGTATATGCGATGCGCTGGTCCATTAGGTGGAGGTGATGGTAGTGCGAGGGAGAGAGGGCTGCAGAGCTCAGCAGTTGAGGAGAAGAAGATGAATCGAGTGACACAGGTGAAGCGGTGCGCAAGGAGTTGGGCGTGAAGATGGGGAGGGTAGACCGGTAGAGGAGGAGGCAAAGGTGCTGATGCATCCTTTCCACTGACGTGATTTAATAGGGATCAGAGAAGATAAAGAGGGCGAGGAGCTTCAGTGGAGAAGCCAGGAAGGAGAAGAGGCATTGTGGCGGAGAAAATCGCTAGCGTTGAGAAGAAAAGATGCAGTCCGTTTCATGATAGTGAGTCAATGCGATGGCATGGTAGCAAGGGAAACACGGGCTGGAAAAAGGATTAAAAAATGCTGACATGGCCCAATCAGTGACTGCATGAGGTGGTGATGTGGCTCCTTGCTGATGTGGATAGTGTGCATGTCAAGAGAAATAGGATAGTGGGGATGAACTATTTAGGTATTATAGATGGTGCGTTCTATGATGTCTCTTACCGATTTATCACTATCGTTTTGGGGTTATGCATTAGAGACAGCCGCATTCACGTTAAATAGGGTACCATCTAAATCCATTGAGACGACACCATATGAACTATGCTTTGGCAAGAAACCTAAGTTGTCATTTTTTAAAGTTTGGGGTTGTGACACTTACGTCAAAAGGCTTCAACCTGATAAGCTCGAACCCAAATTGGTGAAGTGCGTATTCATAGGATACCCTAAGGAAACAATTGGGTACACTTTCTACCACAGATCTGAAGGCAAGATCTTTGTTGCCAAGAATGGAACATTTCTAGAGAAGGAGTTTCTCTCGAAAGAAGTGAGTGGGAGGAAAGTAGAACTTGATGAGGTAATTGTACCTTCTCTCAATTTGGAAAGTAGCACATCAGAGAAATCTGTTCCCGTGATGCCTACACCAACTAGAGAGGAAGCTAATGATGATGATCATGACAGTTCAGATCAAGTTACTATTGGACCTCATAGGTCGAACAGAGCACGTTCCACACCAGAGTGGTACGGTAACCCTGTCCTGGAAGTCATGTTACTAGACCATGGCGAACCTACGAACTATGAAGAAGCTATGATGAGCCCAGATTCCGATAAATGGCTTGAGGCCATGAAATCTGAGATAGGATCCATGTATGAGAACAAAGTGTGGACTTTGGTGGACTTGTCCGATGATCGGCAAGCCATTGAGAATAAATGGTTCTTCAAGAAGAAGACAAAAGTTGATGGTAATGTCACCATCTACAAAGCTCGACTTGTCACGAAAGGTTTTCGATAAGTTCAAGGGGTTGACTACGATGAGACCTTCTCACCCGTAGCAATGCTTAAGTCAGTCCGAATCATGTTAGCAATTGCCGCATTTTATAATTATGAAATCTGGCAAATGGACGTCAAAACTGCAATCCTTAATGGATTTCTTAAAGAAGAGTTTTATATGATGCAACCAGAAGGTTTTGTCGATCCTAAAGGTGCTAACAAAGTGTGCAAACTCCAGCAATCCATCTATGGACTGGTGCAAGCATCTCGGAGTTGGAATATACGCTTTGATGAGGTGGTCAAAGCATATGGGTTTATACAGACTTATGGTGAAGCCTGTATTTACAAGAAAGTGAGTGGGAGCTCTGTAGCATTTCTGATATTATATGTGGATGGCATATTGTTGATTGTAAATGATATAGAATTTCTGGATAGCATAAAAGGATACTTGAATAAGAATTTTTTAATTAAATACCTCGGTGAAGCTGCTTATATATTGGGCATCAAAATCTATAGAGATAGATCGAGACGTTTAATAGGACTTTCACAAAGCACATACCTTGATAAAGTTTTGAAGAAGTTCAAAATGGATGGGTCAAAGAAAGGGTTCTTGCCGTGTTACAAGGTGTGAAGTTGAGTCAGACTCGAAGCCCGACCACTGCAAAAAATGGAAGTCAATCCCTATGCCTCAGCCATAGGTTCTATCATGTATGCTATGTTGTGTACCAGACCTGATGTGTGCCTTGCCATAAGTCTGGCAGGGAGGTACCATAGTAATCCAGGAGTGGATCACTAGACAACGGTCAAGAACATCCTGAAGTACCTGAAAAGGACCAAGGATATGTTTCTCGTTTATGGAGGTGACGAAGAGCTCGTCGTAAATGGTTACGCTGATGCTAGCTTCGACACTGATCCAGATGACTCTAAGTCACAAACCGGATACGTGTTTATATTGAATGGTGGAGCTGTCTGTTGGTGCAGTTCCAAGCAGAGTGTCGTGGCGGGATCTACGTGTGAAGCGGAGTACATAGCTGCTTTGGAAGCAACACATGAAGGAGTCTGGATGAGGAGTTCATATCCAATCTAGGTGTAATATCTAGTGCATCGGGTCTAATGAAAATCTTTTGTGACAACACTGGAGCACTTGCCTTGACGAAGGAATCCAGGTTTCAAAAGAGAACCAAACACATCAAGAGACGCTTCAACTCCATTCGTGAAAAGATCAAGGATGGAGACATAGAAATTTGCAAAGTAGGATCTGATTGTGGCAGACCCGTTGACTAAGCCTCTTTCGCGAGCAAAACATGATCAGCACCAAGAGTCAATGGGTGTTAGATTCCTCACAATGTAATCTTGGTTATTGACTCTAGTGCAAGTGGGAGACTGAAGGAAATATGCCCTAGAGGCAATAATAAAGTTCTTATTTTATATTTCCTTATTCATGATAAACGTTTATTATTCATGCTAGAATTGTATTGATCGGAAACTTAAATGCATGTGTGAATACATAAAAAAATACCGTGTCCCTAGTAAGCCTCTACTAGACTAGCTCGTTGATCAAAGATAAGGTTTCCTAACCATGGACATGTGTTGTCATTTGATAATGGGATTACATCATTAGGAGAATGATGTGATGGACAAGACCCATCTGTTCGCTTAGCATATTGATCGTTCAGTTTATTGCTATTGCTTTCTTCATGTCAAATACATATTCCTTCGACTATGAGATTATGCAACTCTCGGATACCAGAGGAATGCCTTTTGTGCTATCAAAGGTCACAACATAACTGGGTGATCATAAAGGTGCTCTACAGGTATCTTCTAAGGTGTTTGTTGAGTTGGCATAGATCGAGATTAGGATTTGTCACTCCGAGTATCAGAGAGGTATCTCTGGGCCCTTGATGTCGCTTGAAGCTACGTCAGTATTTCCCCAAAGAGGAAGGGATGATGCAGCACAATGGCGGTAGGTATTTCCCTCAGATATGAAACAAGATTATCGAACCAGTAGGAGAACCAAGCAACACAACGTAAATAGCCCCTGCACACAGAGAACAAATCCTCGCAACCCGACGTGTTAAAGGGGTTGTCAATCCCTTTCGGGGTATGGCGCCTCAAGATAGGCAAACGGACGTGAGATAAATTTTAGTAGATTGATAGATCGAACGCCAAATAAAATAAATAGAAATAAAACGCAGCAAGGTTTTTTTTTGTATTTTTGGTTTAATAGATCTAAAAATAAATGCAAGGAAAAAGTAGACCACAAAGGCAAATATATGAGAAAGAGACCCGGGGGCCGTAGATTTCACTAGTGGCTTCTCTCGAGAAAAATAGCAAATGGTGGGTGAACAAATTACCGTTGGGAAATTGATAGAACTCCAAATACTCATGACGATATCCAGGCAATGATCATTATATAGGCATCATGTCCAAGATTAGTAGACCGACTCCTGCCTGCATCTACTACTATTACTCCACACATCGACCGCTATCCAACATGCATCTAGTGTATTAAGTTCATGGAGAAACGGAGTAATGCAATAAGAATTATGACATGATGTAGACAAGATCTATCTATGTAGAGATAGACCCCATCGTTTTGTCCTTAGTAGCAACGATACATACGTGTCGGTTCCCTTTCTGTCACTGGATCAAGCACCATAAGATCGAACCCACTACAAAGCACCTCTTCCCATTGCAAGATAAATAGATCAAGTTGGCCAAACAAAACCCAAATATCGGAGAAGAAATACGTGGCTATAAGAGATCATGCATAAAAGAGATCAAAGAAACTCAAATACTTTCATGGATATAAAAAGATAGATCTGATCATAAACTCAAAGTTCATCAATCCCAACAAACACACCGCAAAAGAGTTACATCATATGGATATCCAAGAGACCATTGTATTGAGAATTCAGAGAGAGAGAGAGAGAGATGAAGCCATTTAGCTACTAACTACGGACCTGAAGGTCTACAAAGAACTACTCACGCATCATCGGAGAGGCACCAATGGAGGTGGTGAACCCCATCTGAGATGGTGTCTAGATTGGATCTGGTGGTTCTGGACACTGCGGCGGCTGGATGAATATTTTGTCAACTCTCCTAGGGTTTTGGGAATATTGGGGTATTTATAGAGCAAAGAGGCTGTAACGATCCGACCTCAGACGGTCAAATCTCTGTGCATATGTGTCATCCCTGGATCAGTAATACTGACACACAGAGTAGTCGAATGGATTTATAACAGAGTAGAAATCACACACTTATTACATCAATAGTCTCGAGAGAGAACTTATTACAATAAATATGGCTTAAGGCCATCTAATAAGAAAACAACGGAAGGCTTGGTAGATAAAGTGAGTCCATCAACTCTAACGGCATAGCCGAGTGCACGACAACGACCTAACGAACCTTACTCTTCGTTTGAAAAGTCTGCAACATGATATCTTGCAGCCCGGAAACGGGCCAGCACATGGAATATGCTGGCAATATAACACAGTAGAGCAATGAACAGATGAATGCTATCACTACATGCATATATGGCTGGTGGAGGCTCTATGGTTATAACATTTTGCAAAAAGCCAATTTTTCCCTACTGCAAAGGAATATGTTTTATTTAACTATCATGGTGGTTGAAACATTGAGAAGGTAAATCCCCATCTCAATCCCAATTAAGAAGTAATTAACAACCCAACAAATTAATTTAGAGTGATGAGATCAACATAACAATTCAAGAACAAGATACTCAAGATGTCCATAACCGGGGACACGGCTAACCATGATTAGTTTGTACACTCTGCAGAGGTTTGCACACTTTTCCCCACAAGACTCGATCTCCTCCGTTAGATTTCTCGCACTACATGGTGTTTGAGAAACGGATGACTGAGACACAGTCTTTCAGAAACATTAACTCTTTACTCTGGGTAGATAGTTACACCTACTTTCCCCTACATCTGCTAGCCTACCACTGAAAGAGGTCATGCAACATACTCAACTATGCTAGAGCCCATAATAGCTTGTGGCTGCACACGGAAGTTTCTAGCATGAATAATCTGATGATCCCTTTGAGCCTGGGTGGCGAACCAAAAGACAACACTGGTATATCCCCAGGTGCCTGCAACCAATCCACCCAGATGTGTGTTTAAGTAGCCACCTTAAGTTAACCATTAATTAATAATCTCACATCTATCATGGATACACTCAAACCCAATCCACATCTACAAGCATAGCATGGCAATATAAGCATAAAGTAGAAAGTAACTCCCAAGGGTTTGATAATGAAACAGGTAATATGTTCTACCTCATCAACTATTTCCCAAATACCCACAAGTTAATCACATCCTAATCATGCAGTGTTTGAGGATTGTAACTAATGCATAAAAACTGGGTAATAAAGGGGTATGATCAATGTGTTACTTGCCTTGCCGACGATCCGCAAAACCTAGAGACTCGTAGTAGCACGCTTCGCACTCCGGGAATTCTATCGCAAACAAACAATAGCATACATAAGCACTCAAGCATAGAAGCAAGGGTAAAACTCAAATAAGAAGATCCAAATCTGAAAAACTAACTAAGAGATTCGATCTGCAAAAAGAATCAATCGAATCGGAGCTACGGAACTAAAACTACGATCAAAAGAACTTCGAATTCAAATCTGCTTGAAACCAAATTTTAAATTGTCAAAATCATGTTCAAGTTGATTAAACAGAAAGAGGGGTTCGAGACAAAGATTTTGGCGTTCGTTTCACTGGATTTGGACAAACGGTTAAGAAAAGGCGAGGGTTTGAAAATCAGGGGCTAATCTGCGATAAAAATAATCGCGGATAGGTCCCTGGCCGAAAATAAAATAAAAAGAAAATACTAACGAATGAATGTTCACTGTCTGAACCTAACCGGCGAACAATGTTTGTTAAAACGAACGAACGGATGAACGTCCGCTAAATAAAATATACCGACGAAAACTGATCTAAGAAATTAAACCGGAAAACTAAAAAAACGGGGTTTAACCGAGAAAAACCGACCGGTCAACATGGGGTCAACGGCGGCGGCTCCGGCGAGATCCGCGGCGGCGGCGACGGCGGTTGACTGCGGCGGCGGTGCGGGGCGGCGGGCTGCAGCTGCGGGCGGCGTTGGCGGCGGCGGCGGGCTATGGGACGGGGTGGAGGCGGCGGGGGCGTCGCCTTTTAAAGGCCCGAGGGGGGGGCGACGTGTGGCAGGGGGCAGGGGGCAGCGAGGGGAGTCCGGCTCGGACTCCCTCGGCGGCGAAGAGTTTTTTTATATATAAGATTCCGCCGAGAAAATCCAAATAAAATAAAAAAAATTCAAAAAATGCCAAAAACAATTTTCACGATCTAAATAGAATATTTAGAACTTAGTGAACATTTTCTTGGCCTAAAATGCAATTTTTTAAAAAAATGCATATTTTTCTAATTCGAATAAAATAGCAATAAAACTCCAAATAAATTTATTTATTTGATTTTAATATTTTTCCTCCAATATTTCTTTTATTTTGGAGAAGTCATATTATCTCCGGTTGTTTATTTTTATATTGGAAATATTTTTGGAGAGAAAAAATAATTAAAACCAAAGAGATCCTCTTTTCAATATTTGAGAGAATTCAAATATGAAACGAATGAAATCCCCAACTCTCTCCGTGGGTCCTTGAGTTGCTTAGAATTTCTAGGATCGCAAACGAAATGCAGATAAAATATGATATGCATATGATGATCTATGTATAACACTCCAAATTGAAAATTTGGGATGTTACAAACCTACCCCCCTTAAGGTGAATCTCGTCCTCGAGATTCGGGTTGGCTAGACAATAGGTGTGGGTGGTCTTTGAGTAGATCTTCCTCTCGTTCCCAGGTGGCTTCATCCTCGGTATGGTGGCTCCCCTAAACTTTGCAAAACTTTATAACCTTGCTGCGTGTGACTCGGCTGGCAAACTCGAGAATCTTGACTGGTTTCTCCTCGTAGGTCAAATCACTATCCAACTGAATTGCTTCCAGTGGCACTGTATCTCTCAGAGGGATATCGGCCATCTCAGCATGGCACTTCTTCAACAGGGAAACATGAAACACATCATGAACTCCTGACAGTCCTTCGGGTAACTCCAACTTGTAGGCCACCTCAAGCGTTTAACTCCTCGCAGTGGTGATACACGAAGATATGCTCTGTCTCTGATTTCATAGACTACCTCTTTGCGCTTTGAATCTGCATAACTCTTCTGCCTGGACTGAGCTACCTTCAGTCTATCCCGAATCAACTTAACCTTCTCTTCAGACTCTTTAGTCAAATCTGGTCCAAACAACTGACGGTCTCCAACTTCATCCCACATCAACGATGTTCTGCACCTCCTTCCATACAAAGCTTTGAAAGGTGCCATCTTCAAACTGGCTTGGTAGCCGTTGTTGTATGAGAACTCTGCGTAGGGCAAGTTATCTTCCCAACTAGATCCATAATCTAGCGCACAAGCTCTCAACATGTCCTCCAGAATCTGATTGACTCTCTCGGTCTGTCCATCTGTCTGCGGATGAAAGGCCGTACTGAACTCTAGCTTGGTTCCCAAAGTCTGGTGCAGCTTGTGCCAAAACTTTGAAGTAAACTGTGTTCCTCTATCTAATACGATGGTCCTCAGAACTCCATGCAGACATACGATCCTGGTCATATATATCTTGGCCAACTTTGCACTCGTATATGTGGTCTTCACTGGGATAAAGTGAGCCACTTTAGTCAAACGATCCACTACTACCCAAATAGAATCATATCTCGATCGGGTCCTAGGTAATCTGGTGATAAAATCCATGCCAAGCTTATCCCACTTCCATTCGGGTATCGGCACAGGCTGCAGTAATCCTGCTGGCTTCTGATGTTCCGCCTTCACTCTCTGACATACATCACATAGGCCTAGATACTCGGCAATGTCCTTCTTCATACCAGTCCACCAGAAACATTCCTTCAAATCCAAATACATCTTGGTGTTTCCGGGGTGTATCGAGTATGGCAAGTCATGGGCTTCCTGAAGTATCAGCTTCTTGGTCTCGGCATTATTGGGCACATAAACATGGTCCTCAAACCACAAGGTGTCGTGCTCATCCTCACGAAAACCTTTGGCCTTTCCTTTACTCATCTTCTCCTTCATCTCAGCAATTTCCTTATCATCCTTCTGGGCTTCTCGAATCTTTCCCAATAATGTTGACTGAACTTCCAATGCCGCAACATAACCTCTAGGAACTATCTCCAAACGAAGCTCCCTGAGATCTTTGGCTAACTCCTTTGGTAATCCTTCGCTTATCAGGGTATTGGCATAACTCTTCCGGCTCAAAGCGTCGGCTACGACATTGGCCTTGCCTGGATGATAGTGCAACTTCATATCATAATCCTTTATAAGCTCCAACCATCTCCTTTGCCTGTGATTTAGCTCCTTCTGTGTTAAAATGTACTTCAAACTCTTATGATCCGTGTACACATCACAATGATTTCCAATAAGAAAATGTCTCCAGGCCTTGAGTGCATGCACTACAGCTGCTAACTCCAAATCATGCGTGGCATAATTCAACTCATGCAGTCGAAGTTGATGTGAGGCATATGAAACAACTCTTCCATCTTGCATAAGTACACCTCCAAGTCCTAAGCGAGAAGCGCCGCAATACACTTGGAAGTCCTTGCGTACATCCGGCAGGATCAGCACTGGGGCTGTGACTAAACGTTTCTTCAGCTCCTGAAAACTTGCCTCACATTCTTCAGTCCATTTAAACTTGGTGTCCTTCTTCAACAACTCCGCCATAGGCTTCGCAATCTTAGAAAAATTCTCAATGAATCTCCGATAATATCCCGCGAGTCCAAGAAAACTGCGGATCTCTCCTACTGAGGTGGGTGCTAGCCATTCAGTGACTGACTGAACCTTGGTAGGGTCTACTGCTATACCTTCTCCTAATATAACATGTCCAAGAAATCCAACTTCCTTCAACCAAAACTCACATTTGCTGCACTTGGCATATAACTGATGTTCCCTGAGCTTCTCGAGAACTAAACGTAAATGCTCCTTGTGTTCCTCTTCATTCTTTGAGTATACCAGAATATCATCAATGAACACCACAACAAACTTATCCAAGAACTCCATGAACACCTTATTCATCATACTCATGAAATAGGCAGGGGCATTAGTCAATCCAAATGACATAACCGTATACTCATATAGCCCGTACCTCATGGTGAAGGCTGTCTTAGGTATATCCTGTTCTCGAATCTTCAGCTGGTGGTATCCTGATCGCAGATCGATCTTGGAGAATACTTTAGCTCCTTGCAGCTGGTCAAACAAGTCATTGATCATCGGTAGTGGGTACTTGTTCTTGATCGTCACTTCGTTCAGTGCACGGTAATCAACAACCATTCTTAATGATCCGTCCTTGTTCTCCACCAAGAGCACTAGGGCTCCCCATGGTGACGAACTTCGTCGAATGTAACCTTTCTCCAATAACTCCTTAATCTGCTTCTTAATCTCCTCTAGATCATTTGCGGGCATACGGTATGGTCTCTTCGATATCGGTCCGGTGCCTGGCAACAGCTCTATAAAAAATTCAATGTCTCGATCCGGCGACATGCCTGGTAGTTCCTCTGGAAATACATATGGGTAATCCTTGACTATAGGCACTTCCTCCTGAACAACTCCTGAGAGGGAATTTACTTGGGTTCTCCTTGGCGCATGCTAATACGTCCCCGTCGTATCTACTTTTCCAAACACTTTTGACCTTGTTTTGGACTCTAACTTGCATGATTTGAATGGAACTAACCCGGACTGACGTTGTTTTCAGCAGAATTGCCATGGTGTTATTTATGTGCAGAAACAAAAGTTCTCGGAATGACCTGAAACTCCACGGAACTTACTTTTGGAAAATATTAAAAATATTGGCGAAAGAATCAAGGCCAGGGGCCCACCACCTGTCCACGAGGGTGGGGGGCGCGCCCCTGCCTCGTGGGCCCCCTGTTGCTCCACCGACCTCAACTCCAACTCCATATATTCGTGTTCGGGGAGAAAAAAACCAGAGAGAAGGATTCATCGCGCTTTACGATACGGAGCCGCCGCGAAGACCTAAACTCTCTCGGGAAGGCTGATCTGGAGTCTGTTCGGGGCTCCGGAGAGGGGAATCCGTCGACATCGTCATCATCAACCATCCTCCATCACCAATTTCATGATGCTCACCGCCGTGCGTGAGTAATTCCATCATAGGCTTGCTGGACGGTGATGGGTTGGATGAGATTTATCATGTAATCGAGTTAGTTTTTTTAGGGTTTGATCCCTAGTATCCACTATGTTCTGAGATTGATGTTGCTATGACTTTGCTATGCTTAATGCTTGTCACTAGGGCCTGAGTGCCATGATGTTAGATCTGAACCTATTATGTTTTCATGAATATATGTGAGTTCTTGATCCTATCTTGCAAGTCTATAGTCACCTACTATGTGTTATGATCCGGCAACCCCGAAGTGACAATAATCGGGACCACTCCCGGTGATGACCATAGATTGAGGAGTTCATGTATTCACTATGTATTAATGCTTTGGTCCGGTACTCTATTAAAAGGAGGCCTTAATATCCCTTAGTTTCCATTAGGACCCCGCTGCCACGGGACGGTAGGACAAAAGATGTCATGCAAGTTCTTTTCCATAAGCACGTATGACTATATTCGGAATACATGCCTACATTACATTGATGAATTGGAGCTAGTTCTGTGTCACCCTATGTTATGACTGTTACATGATGAACCGCATCCGGCATAATTCTCCATCACCGATCCAATGCCTACGAGCTTTTCACATATTGTTCTTCGCTTATTTACTTTTCCGTTGCTACTATTACAATCACTACAAAACCCAAAAATATTACTTTTGCTACCATTACCGTTACTTCCATACTACTTTGCTACTAAACACTTTGCTGTAGATACTAAGTTATCCAGGTGTGGTTGAATTGACAACTCAACTGCTAATACTTGAGAATATTCTTTGGCTCCCCTTGTGTCGAATCAATAAATTTGGGTTGAATACTCTACCCTCGAAAACTGTTGCGATCCCCTATACTTGTGGGTTATCAAGACTATTTTCTGGCGCCGTTGCCGGGGAACATAGCTCTATTCTTTGAGTCACTTGGGATTTATATCTGCTGGTCACTATGAAGAACTTGGAAGACGAGAAAACAAAAATTAATCCCTCAACTATGAGGGGAGGTAAGGAACTGCCATCTAGCTCTGCACTTGATTCACCTTCTGTTTTGAGTAAGCTTGCGACACCTAAACCCGCTTCTGCTATTCATTCTGATATGTCGCATGTTATTGATGATGCCACTTCTGCTATGCATGATACTTATGATGAAACTACTTCTATGCTTGATACTATTGCGCCACTTGGTGAATTTCTTGATGAACAACTTGCTAGGGCTAGAGAGAATGAAATTATTGAAACCGATAATATTGATGATAGTGATGATGAAGACTCTCCCCCTAATAAATATGAATTACCTGTTGTGCCTGAGGGCTATGTTATGGATGAAGAAACTGAAAGAGACTTTCTTGCTTGCAATGATAGAAGTGATCTTAAGAAATTATTAGCTAAGCTTAAACAAAAAAAATCTGAATGCTAGAATGAAATATGATCCTGCTTATGCTACTTCACCTATCTTTGTTACTGATAAGGATTATGAATTCTCCATTGATCCTGATATAATTACTTTGGTTGAGTCCGATCCTTTTTATGGCTATGAATCTGAAACTGTTGTGGCACATCTTACTAAATTAAATGATATAGCCACCCTGTTCACTAATGATGAGATAACTCGCTACTTTTATATCCTTAAAATATTTCTGTTCTCATTAAAGGGAGATGCTAAGATATGGTTTAATTCTCTTGATCCTGGTTGTGTGCTTAGTCCCTAGGATATGATTTATTACTTCTCTGCTAAATATTTCCCTGCTCATAGGAAACAAGCTGCTTTAAGGGAAATATATAATTTTGTGCAAATTGAAGAAGAGAGTCTCCCACAAGCTTGGGGGAGGCTTCTCCAATTACTTAATGCTTTGCCTGATCATCCTCTGAAGAAACATGAAATACTTGATATCTTTTACAATGGACTAACTGATTCTTCCAGAGACCACCTGGATAGTTGTGCTGGTTCTGTTTTCACGGAAAGAACACCGGATGAAGCTGAAATTCTATTGAATAATATGTTGACCAATGAAAATAATTGGACACTTCCCGAGCCAACTCCTGAGCCTATTCCTAAACCAACTCCAAAGAAGAGGGGTGTTCTATTTCTCAGTCCTGAAGATATGCAAGAGGCAAAGAAATCTATGAAAGAAAAAGGTATTAAAGCTGAAGATGTTAAGAATTTACCTCCTATTGAAGAAATACATGGTCTTAATTCACCGCCTGTTGAAGAAGTATATGGTCTTAATCCATCACCTATTAAAGAAACTGATGGTCTTGATAACCCGACACAGGTAGTAAAGGTAAATTCTCTCTATAGATTTGATGAAGATGATATCCCTCAATATAAGTCTGCTAGACAATGCTTAGATGAGTTTGACAATTTTATTGTTAAACAAGAAAACTTCAATGCTTATATTGGTAGACAATTGAAATACAATTCCGATACGCTTGAACACTTGAGTGATTATATGTCTAGAGTTAAAGGTGAACTTAAACTCATTACTAAACATGCTTCTATGGTTACCACTCAAGTAGAACAAGTACTTAAGGCTCAAAATGATTTGCTCAATGAATTAAATAGTAAGAATAATGATTATGCTGTTAGAGTGGCTACTAGAATTGGTAAAATGACTCAGGAACCTTTGTATCCTGAAGGCCACCCTAAGAGAATTGAGCAAGATTCTCAGAGAAATAATATTGATGCACCTAGTCCTTCTAAAAAGAAGAAAAAGAAAAATGATAGGACTTTGCATGCTCCTAGTGAACCTATTGCTGAAACACCTGAGAATCCAAATGTTATTTCTATTTCTGATGCTGAAACACAATCTGATAATGAACATGAACCTAGTGATAATGTTAATGATGATGTTCATGTTGATGCTCAACCTAGTAATGATAATGATGTAGAAATTGAACCTGCTGTTGATCTTGATAACCCACAATCAAAGAATCAACGTTATGATAAGAGAGACTTTTTTGCTAGGAAACACGGTAAAGAAAGAGAACCATGGGTTCAGAAACCCATGCCTTTTCCTCCCAAACCATCCAAGAAAAAGGATGATGAGGATTTTGAGCGCTTTGCTGAAATGATTAGACCTATCTTTTTGCGTATGCGTTTGACTGATATGCTCAAAATGAATCGCGTTTGACTGATATGCTCAAAATGAATCCTTATGCTAAGTACATGAAAGAAATTGTTACTAATAAAAGAAAGATACCGGAAGCTGAAATTTCCACGATGCTTGCTAATTATTTAAGGGTGGAATACCTAAGAAACTAGGAGATCCAGGAGTACCCACTATACCATGCTCCATTAAAAGAAATTATGTTAAAACTGCTTTATGTGATCTTGGAACCGGTGTTAGTGTTATGCCTCTCTCTTTATATCGTAGACTTGATTTGAATAAGTTGACACCAACTGAAATATCTTTGCAAATGGCTGATAAATCAACTGCTATACCTGTCGGTATTTGTGAAGATGTGCCTGTTGTGGTTGCAAACGTTACTATTTTAACGGACTTTGTTATTCTTGATATTCCCGAGGACGATAGTATGTCTATTATTCTTGGAAGACCCTTTTTGAATACTGCAGGGGCTGTTATTGATTGCAACAAGGGCAATGTCACTTTTCATGTTAATGGTAATGAGCACACGGTACACTTTTTGAGGAAACAACCTCAAGTTCATAGTATCAATTCTATTGGAAAAATTCCATCGATTATTTTTGGAGGTTTTGAATTTCCTCTTCCTACTGTCAAGAAGAAATATGATATTCTTATTATTGGGGATGTGCATATCCCCGTTGAGGTAACATAGTGTTATTCGAAATTTCTCCTGCTCCATGTTATTCGAAATGAGTTTGTTAACAAGACTTGATCAACCTTGTTAGTGGATTCCTTTTGATGAGCATGAGATGGATGAAGTTAGAAGGCACAACCTTCTGTACCCTCCTCCTACTTTATGTTATTTAGTTGAAATAAAGTAAAAATAGTATTTTCCTGTCTGTTTCCTGAATTATCCGTGCAATATAAAAATACCCCGAAAATAAAAGTTCTCCAAATGCCCTGCCAATTTAATATGATTTTTTCTGGAATATTCGAGAATATCTGGCACTGAGAACATAGCAGGGGAGCAAGCACCTGGCCACGAGGGTCCAGGGCGCACCCACCCCTACAGGGCGCGCCCCCTGCCTCGTGGGCCCATGGTGGCTCCCCTCCACTTATTCCTGCACCCACACACTTCTTCTTCCTCCCAAAAAAATCACCATCCAGCTCAAGCACGAGTTCTAGCTCATTTTGCTGCGTTTTTCGATCTCCTTGCTCAAAGCACCTCTCACAAAACTGCTTGGGGGAGTATGTATTTCTCACCGACGTTACATTCATGTTCACACACTCATTGCTAGTTGTCGGTGCTCATACTTTTTCACAGTAATATCCATGCTAGTTTATTTTTCTTTTTCCTGCTTTCTTCTTGTGTGTTTGATAAATCTTAAGAAAGAAAACCAAAAAAAATTAGTTGTAGCTTTTAGCTAGTTTACTTTCTTGTTGTAGTAGTAGTAACTAAAAAGAAAACCCAAAAAGATTTCCTGTTCTTCTTTTGCTTGTTGGGAGCTTTCCCGTGTAAATAGTTTTATTTCTTTTCTTTTCTTTGGGGGTCGATAGGAGAAGACCATAATGAAATTGTTGAAGTAGCTCTTATATGCATTGTTGTCGATTTAACCAAGAGCCCATATTGCCTTGTCTTCTCTTGTTTATTGAATTGTTGCAGATTCCAGCTTAGTCCAATGCACGTGCACTCTTATTATTATTCACATCGTTCGGTCGTGCAAGTGAAAGGCAATTATGACGATATATGATGGACTGATTAAGATGAGAGAAGCTGGTATGAACTCGACCTCTCTTGTTTTTGTAAATATGATTAGTTCATCGTTCCTGATTCAGCCTATTATGAATAAACATGTTTGCAATGACAATTAGAGATCATAGTTGCTCGTGCCATGCTTGATTAGCTATGAGTTATAATGGTTTACCTTGCGTGCCAACATGCTATTAAAATGGTTGTGATGTGGTATAGTGGGGTGGTATCCTCCTTTGAATGATTTAAGTGACTCGACTTGGCACATGTTCACACATGTAGCTGAAACAAATCAACATAGCCTTCACGATATTTATGTTCATGGTGGATTATATCCTACTCATGCTTGTACTCAATGTTTATTAATTTTAATGCATGTTCACGAGTGTTGTCGCTCTCTAGTTGGTCGCTTCCCAGTCTTTTGCTAGCCTTCACTTGTACTAAGCGGGAATACTGCTTGTGCATCCAATCCCTTAAACCCCAAAGTTATTCCATATGAGTCCACTATACCTTCCTATATGCGGTATCTACCTGCCGTTCCAAGTAAACTTGCATGTGCCAAACTCTAAACCTTCAAATGAAATTCTGTTTTGTATGCTCGAATAGCTCATGTATCAACTAGGGCTGTCCGTATCTTCCATGCTAGGCGGGTTATTCTCAAGAGGAGTGGACTCCGCTCCTCACTCACGAGAAAATGGCTGGTCACCGGGATGCCCAGTCCCATGCTTTATGCAAATCAAATCAAAATAATTGCCAACAAAACTCCCCCTGGGACTGTTGTTAGTTGGAGGCACTCATTGTTTCGAGCAAGCCATGGATTGATGCTTGTGGTGGAGGGGGAGTATAAACTTTACCATTCTGTTTGGGAACCTCCTATAATGTGTGTAGCATGGAAGATATCGCCATCTCTTGGTTGTTATGTTGACAATGAAAGTATGCCGCTCAAAATATTATTTACCTCTGCTTTAAAATCGAGCTCTGGCACCTCTACAAATCCCTGCTTCCCTCTGCGAAGGGCCTATCTATTTACTTTTATGTTGAGTCATCACCCTCTTATTAAAAAGCACTAGCTGGAGAGCACAGCTGTCATTTGCATCCATTACTATTAATTTATATTGGGTATAACTATGAATGGATCTCTTTTACCATGAATTACAATGTTTAGTCAGTCCTTGATCTTTAAAGGTTCTCTGCATTTATGTTTTGCGGTCTCAGAAAGGGCTAGCGAGATACCATTTTGTTATATCATATCATGATTGTTTTGAGAAAGTGTTGTCATCCGAGAATTATTATTATTGCTCGCTAGTTGATTATGCCATTGATATGAGTAAACATGGGACCTAAGTGTTATTGTGAATGTGGTTAGTCATAATCTTTGCTGAAAACTTGAATGCTGGCTTACATATTTACAACAACAAGAGCAAACAGAGTTTGCAAATGTTTTTCTTTATCACTTTCAGTTTATCAACTGAATTGCTTGAGGACAAGCAAAGGTTTAAGCTTGGGGGAGTTGATACGTCTCCGTCGTATCTACTTTTCCAAACACTTTTGCCCTTGTTTTGGACTCTAACTTGCATGATTTGAATGGAACTAACCCGGACTGACGCTGTTTTCAGCAGAATTGCCATGGTGATATTTATGTGCAGAAACAAAAGTTCTCGGAATGACCTGAAACTCCACGGAACTTACTATTGGAAAATATTAAAAATATTGGCGAAAGAATCAAGGCCAGGGGGCCCACCACCTGTCCATGAGGGTGGGGGCGCGCCCCTGCCTCGTGGGCCCCCTGTTGCTCCACCAACCTCAACTCCAACTCCATATATTCGTGTTCGGGGAGAAAAAAATCAGAGAGAAGGATTCATCGCATTTTACGATACGGAGCCACCGCCAAGACCTAAACTCTCTCGGGAGGGCTGATCTGGAGTCCGTTCGGGGCTCCGGAGAGGGGAATCCGTCGCCATCGTCATCATCAACCATCCTCCATCACCAATTTCATGATGCTCACTGCCGTGCGTGAGTAATTCCATCGTAGGCTTGCTGGACGGTGATGGGTTGGATGAGATTTATCATGTAATCGAGTTAGTTTTGTTAGGGTTTGATCCCTAGTATCCACTATGTTCTGAGATTGATGTTGCTATGACTTTGCTATGCTTAATTCTTGTCACTAGGGCCCGAGTGCCATGATTTCATATCTGAACCTATTATGTTTTCATGAATATATGTGAGTTCTTGATCCTATCTTGCAAGTCTATAGTCACCTACTATGTGTTATGATCCGGCAACCCCGAAGTGACAATAATCGGGACCACTCCTGGTGATGACCATAGTTTGAGGAGTTCATGTATTCACTATGTGTTAATGCTTTGGTCTGGTACTCTATTAAAAGGAGGCCTTAATATCCCTTAGTTTCCATTAGGACCCCGCTGCCACGGGAGGGTAGGACAAAAGATGTCATGCAAGTTCTTTTCCATAAGCACGTATGACTATATTCGGAATACATGCCTACATTACATTGATGAATTGGAGCTAGTTCTGTGTCACCCTATGTTATGACTGTTACATGATGAACCGCATCCGGCATAATTCTCCATCACCGATCCAATGCCTATGAGCTTTTCACATATTGTTCTTTGCTTATTTACTTTTCCGTTGCTACTGTTACAATCACTACAAAACCCAAAAATATTACTTTCACTACCGTTACCGTTACTTCCATACTACTTTGCTACTAAACACTTTGCTGCAGATACTAAGTTATCCAGGTGTGGTTGAATTGACAATTCAACTGCTAATACTTGAGCATATTCTTTGGCTCCCCTTGTGTCGAATCAATAAATTTGGGTTGAATACTCTACCCTCGAAAACTGTTGTAATCCCCTATACTTGTGGGTTATCACATGCCTGGATACATACTTGATCCTTTTTCCCTCCGGTGTGGTGAGCAGAATTGACTTACCGGCGCAATGAATGTTTCCTCCATACATCGATAGCCAATCCATTTCTAGTATCACATCCAATCCTTGCGACTCCAAAATTATTAAGTCTGAGGGGAAAAAATGCCCACCTATGGTCAATGGCATCTGAAAACATCCTTGGCTTGCCATATACTCCGCTCCTGGCGAGCTTACTAACATAGGTGTTCTAAGAACTTTTGTGGGCAACTTATACTTATCCACAAATCCCATTGAAATGTATGAATGTGATGCACCAGTATCAAAAAGAACGATTGCAGTAAATGACTTAACCAAAAACTTACCGATAACTGTATCTGGCTGCTCTTCAACCTCCTCCACATTCACGTGGTTCACTTGTCCCCTGTTGAAAGGGTTGGGCTTCTTCCCAGCGCTTCCATTGCCATTTCCATACTTTGGTTCAGGGCACTCTTTGGCGTAATGTCCAGTCTTTCCGCACTTGAAACAAGTAATGTGACTTTGATCCTTCTTGGCGGGTGTGGCTGGGTTAGAGCGGTTCTGATTGCTGCCTGCTCCATTCCCGTTTCCATTCTTGGGGCCACTGTGGTTATGCAAACTTCCTCCATTGTGGTTATGGCCTCCATGGTTATGGGTATATCCTCCCGAGTTCGGGGTAAAACGAGGCTTCTACTGAGCTCCTGAATTGTACTTCCCTTGTCCATACTTCCTTTTTCGGCTCTCTATCTGCTGTTGCTTCCCTTCAATCATATGAGCCCTGTCTACCAGCTCCTAGTAGTTTGCAAATGTTGCCACCATCAACTACATACTCATATTATCATTCAACCCTTCCATAAACTTCTCCTGCTTCGCGGCATCGGTGGCCACATCATCCGGGGCATAGCGGGCTAACTTACTGAACTCATCCACGTACTGCCCCACAGTACGGTTTCCTTGGCGTAAGTTGCGAAACTCACGCTTCTTCATGCTCATAGTTCCAGTTGAGACATGTGCAGTGTGGAATGCTTGCTGAAACTGATCCCAAGTGATATTGGCTATAGGGAAAGTGGTTGTGTAATTCTCCCACCATGAGGCTGCTGGTCCATCCAATTGATGTGCAGCAAAATGCACCTTCTCTGCATCTGTGCAACCTGCGGTGGTCAACTCCCTTCCTAACCTGCATAGCCAGTCATCAGCAACTATCGGCTCGGTGCTACTGGAAAACACCAGCGGCTGCAACCTCAGAAAACGGGCTAAGTTGTCAAATGGAGGAGGTGGTGGTGGGTTGTTGTTGTTGTTGTTGTTGTCGCCTTGGTTCTGGACTAGTTGTTGTATCAAGGCATTCTGTTGTTGAATCAACTGGGTGATCTCCGGTGGGAAGACAAATCCGGTGTCACGTCTCGGAGGCATCTGATGGGTTTAGAGGGGAGAGATTAGAATAGATTGAGGTCCAGTGAGAAAGCACTACCCATATGCACATGAGACAAACACAATCATATCACACCAAATCAATTCAAACAAGGGCACACAATCGGTCTAGAACTATCGTACAAAATTGCTGGGACTACTACTATATACATGGGGGAATACTACTAATCATATGGTGGTCATCTGGAAATTTTGATCGGTGGAAGACTCCATGATATCCGCTCCAGCTTCATCTTCATAATCATCATCACTACTGTCGGGGTCGGAGTCAGTGTCGTCGATGATGATGTAGTCCTCGGGATGGTCGTCATCTCCTCTTGGCGCGGGGTCTCCCATAAATACTCCTAGCTTCCTTGTCAGGTCATCATTCTTCTAAAGTATTGCGATTTCCTCCTCATATTCGTCGCGTGTAGACTTGAGTTCCTCCTCTAGCTCCGTGTTCCTGGTCGTCACCTTCTTCAAATCTATCATGCTTGCGCACATCTGGTTCTCCTGGTGACGAATGTGCTAGTTTAATTCCTGGATGAAAGATGCAATGGACCTGTCCCTCCTCGTGCTGATCATCTCACATTGCTCATCTCGGCGCCCACGTATCTGATAGATGGTGTCCTTAAGATCCTTGTGGTAGACTTCGCCAATGCGTCCCATGGCGATGTGGGCTGCCATGCTCTTACCTAGACTCCAGGTCGGTGCATTAAAGGAAAATACTATGGGCTCAGTAACTGGCGTGAACGTCCTTCCTGGAACTTGAACTCGAATCATCCAACGCTCCTCTTCTGGTAAAGTGGCGGTGTAGGTCCCGGTGAAGCTTGGTATTCCGATGTTCAGGTACCTAGTGACTTCCTTCAAGTGTCGTCCAAAAGGTGTGTCTTCATCCGGTTGTGCAAACTTGTTCCTTGAGTCCGCCATCCTAAAGAGTAGAAAATGGAGAGGAGTCAGAAATGAGTAGAGAAGAGTGACCTATGGCTCATCTTAGTGGTCGTGTCCTACAATCAACATGTGCTCTGATACCATCTTGTAGCAATCCGACCTCAGACGGTCAAATCTCTGTGCATAAGTGTCATCCCTGGATCGGTAATGCTGACACACACAATACTCAAATGGATTTATAACAGAGTAGCAATCACGCACTTATTACATCGATAGTCTCGAGAGAGAACTTATTACAATAAATATGGCTTAAGGCCATCTAAATTAGATAACAGTGGAAGGCTTGGTAGATAAAGTGAGTCCATCAACTCCAACGGCATAGCCGAGTGCACGACCACGACCTAGCGCACCTTACTCTTTGTTTGAAAAGTCTGCAACATGATATGTTGCAGCCCGGAAACGGGTCAGCACATGGAATATGCTGGCAATATAACACAGTAGAGTAATGAACAGATGAATGCTATCACTACATGCATATATGGCTGGTGGAGGCTCCATGGTTATAATGTTTTGTGAAAAGCCATTTTTCCCTACTGCAAAGGAATATGTTTTATTTAACTATCATGGTGGTTGAAACATTGAGAAGGTAAACCCCCATCTCAATCCCAATTAAGAAGTAATTAACAACCCAACAAATTAATTTAGAGTGATGAGATCAACATGACAATTCAAGAACCAGATACTCAAGGTGTCCATAACCGGGGACACGGCTAACCATGATTAGTTTGTACACCCTGTAGAGGTTTGCACACTTTTCCCCACAAGACTCGATCTCCTCCATTAGATTTCTCGCACTACATGGTGTTTGAGAAACGGATGACCGAGAGACGGTCTTTCAGAAACATTAACTCTTTACTCTGGGTAGACAGTTACACCTACTTTCCCCTACATCTGCTAGCCTACCACTTAAAGAGGTCATGCAACATACTCGACTATGCTAGAGCCCATAATAGCTTGTGGCTACACACGGAAGTTTCTAGCATGAATAATCTTATGATCCCTTTGAGCCTGGGTGGCGAACCAAAAGACAACACTGGTATATCCCCAGGTGCCTGCAACCAATCCACCCAGATGTGTGTTTAAGTAGCCACCTTAAGTTAACCATTAATTAATAATCTCACATCTTTCATGGATACACTCAAACCCAATCCACGTCTACAAGCATAGCATGGCAATATAAGCATAACGTAGAAAGTAACTCCCAAGGGTTTGATAATGAAACAGGTAATAGGTTCTACCTCATCAACTATTTCCCAAATACCCACAAGTTAATCACATCCTAATCATGCAGTGTTTGAGGATTGTAACTAATGCATTAAAACTGAGTTATAAAGGGGTATGATCAATGTGTTACTTGCCTTGCTGACGATCCGCAAAACCTAGAGACTCGTAGTAGCACGCTTCGCACTCCGGGAATTCTATCGCAAACAAACAATATCATACATAAGCACTCAAGCATAGAAGCAAGGGTAAAACTCAAATAATAAGATCCAAATCTATAAAACTAACTGAGAGATTCGATCTGCAAAAAGAATCAATCGAATCGGAGCTACGGAACTGAAACTATGATCAAAAAAACTTCGAATTCAAATCTGCTTGAAACCAAATTTTTATATTTTCAAAATCATGTTCAAGTCGATTAAATAGAAAGAGGGGTTCGAGACGAAGATTTTGGCGTTGGTTTCACTGGATTTGGACAAACGGTTAAGAAACGGCGAGGGTTTGAAAATCAGGGGCTAATCTGCGATAAAAATAATCGCGGATAGGTCCCTGGCCGAAAATAAAATAAAAAGAAAAGACTAACGAACGAACGTTCGCTGTCTGAACCTAACCGGCGAACAATGTTCGTTAAAACGAACGAACGGACGAACGTCCGCTCAATAAAATAAACCGACGAAAACCGATCTAAGAAATTAAACCGGAAAACAAAAAAACCGGGGTTTAACCGAGAAAAACCGACCGATCAACACGGGGTCAACGGCGGCGGCTCTGGCAAGATCCGCGGTGTCGGCGACGGCGGTTGACGGCGTCGGGCGGCTGCGGGGTGGCGGTGGGTGGCTGCGGTGGCGGCGCGAGGTGCGGCAGCAGCGAGCAGCGACGGCGGCGCGGGAAGGCGGGCTGCGGCGGCGGGCGGTGCTGGTGGCGGGCGGCGGGCTGCGGGACGGGGTAGAGGCGACGGGGGTGGCGCCTTTTAAACGCCCGAGGGGGGCCGACGTGAGGCATGGGGCAGCGAGGGGAGTCCAGCTCAGACTCCCTCGGCGGCGTGCGCCGGCGAGATTCCTCCCGCTCGGGAGGAAGGCGGCGGGAAGGTGGGCTGCGGCCCTGCTCGGCTGGGCCTTCGGCCCAGTCGGGCAAAGAGTTTTTTTTTATAAATAAGATTCCGCCGAGAAAATCCAAATAAAATAAAAAAATTCTAAAAATGTCAAAAACAATTTTCACCATGTAAATAGAATATTTAGAACTTAGTGAAAATTTTCTTGGCCTAAAATGCAATTTTTTTAGAAATTCATATTTTTCTAATTCGAATAAAATAGCAATAAAACTCCAAATAAAGTTATTTATTTGATTTTAATATTTTTTCCTCCAATATTTCTTTTATTTTGGAGAAGTCATATTATCTTCTCTCGTTTATTTTTATATTGGAAATATTTTTGGAGAGAAAAAGTAATTAAAACCAAAGAGATCCTCTTTTCAATATTTTGGAGAATTCAAATATGAAACGAATGAAATCCCCAACTCTCTCTGTGGGTCCTTGAGTTGCTTAGAATTTCTAGGATCGCAAAGGAAATTCAGATAAAATAAGATATGCATATGATGACCTATGTATAACATTCCAAATTGAAAATTTGGGATGTTACAGAGGCGGTTCGGGGGGCACCCGAGGTGCGCACAGCCCACCAGGGCGCGCCTGGGCCTCCTGGCGTGCCCTGGTGGGTTGTGCCCTCCTCGAGGCACCCCCAGGCGCAACCAGGGCCCATTATGTTCCTTCTGGTCCAAAAAAATCTCCATGGAGGTTCGTTGCACTTGGACTCCGTCTGATATTGATTTCCTACGATGTAAAAAACATGCAGAAAATAGCAACTGATACTTGGCACTATGTCAATAGGTTAGTACCATAAAATGATATAAAATGATTATAAAACATCCAAGATTCATAATATAATAGGATGGAACAATGAAAAATTATGGATATGTTGGAGACGTATCAGCATCCTGAAGCTTAACTCCTACTCATCCTCAAGTAGGTAAGTGATAAAAACAGAAGTTTTGATGTGGAATGCTGCCTAACATGTCATATCATATTCTTTTCTTTATAGCATGGACAATTGGACTCTTAGTGATTCAAAGCAATAGTCTAGTTTTGACATAATAATTTAGATACTCAAGCATATCAACAAGCAACCATGTCTTTCGAAATATCAACGCTAAAATAAGTTATCCCTAGCCCATCATGCTCAACCATTGATCCATTCATGAAACACACTCGCATATTAACTACACCCAATACTCAAGTACGATCATATTGCCTCCTAGTTGGTGCTTTTATAAGAGAAGATGGAGACTCAAATTCATTTTTTTGCATAAAGTAAAAGAAAGGGCCTTCGCAGAGGGAAGTAGGGATTTGTAGAGGTGCTAGAGCTCAAAGCGAAAAATAAGAGATAAAAATATTTTGGGAGGTGTATCCATCCCACCAACGAAAACGACTTAGAGTTCCCAACACTTTCCATGCTAGATATATGACAGGCGGTTCCCAAACGGAAAATAAAGTTAATTCCTTTTTCCACCATACTTTCACTTTCCATGGCTAGCCGTATCCACGGTTGCCCTCCATACCAACACTTTCCAAGAAATTTATTATTTGACAACATAAAGTAAATTCATTTTTTTTTCATTTCGGGACTGGGCATCCCTAAAACCTTTGCCTTACTCTCGTGCAATGCCAAGTGAATAAACACTCATCGTAAGAATAACACATCACTACTGGAATCTGGCATTTTGCCGTCTGCCAGCTGACGGCAAAGAGGCTCTTTGCCGTCCGCTTCCACAAAGCGGACACCAAAGAAAGGGCAGATGGCAAAAATGTTGGGGAACGTAGTAATTTCAGAAAATTCCCTACGCACACGCAAGATCATGGTGATGCATAGCAACGAGAGGGGAGAGTGTGTCCACGTACCCTCGTAGACCGAAAGCGGAAGCGTTAGCACAACGCGGTTGATGTAGTTGTACGTCTTCACGATTCGACCGATCAAGTACCGAACGCACGGCACCTCCGAGTTCAGCACACGTTCAACTCAATGATGTCCCTCAAACTCCGATCCAGCCGAGCTTTGAGGGAGAGTTCCATCAGCACGACGGCGTGGTGACGATGATGATGTTCTACCGACGCAGGGCTTCGCCTAAGCACCGCTATGATATTATCGAGATGGATTATGGTGGAGGGGGCACCGCACACGGCTAAGAAATCCAAGTGATCAATTTTTGTGTCTAGAGGTGCCCCCCTCCTCCGTATATAAAGGGGGGAGGAGGAGAGGGCCGGCCAAGGGGAGGAGGCGCGCCCAAGGGGGGCAATCCTACTCCAAGTAGGATTCACCCCTCTTTCCTAGTCCAAGTAGGAGAGGGGAAGGAAGGGAAGGAGAAGGAGAAGGAAGGAGAGGCAGGAAAAGGAGGAAAGGGGGGCCGACCCCCTAGTCCAATTCGGTTTGGGCTAGGGGGGCCGCGCGCCCTGCCTCCTCTCTTCCACCACTTGGCCCATGAGGCCCATTGCTTCTTCCTCGTATTCCCGTATTCCCGTAACTCCCCGGTACCCCCGAAAATACCCGAATCACTCGAAACCTTTCCGATGTCCGAATATAGTCATCCAATATATCGATCTTTACGTCTCGACCATTTCAAGACTCCTCGTCATGTCCCCGATCTCATCCGGGACTCCTAACTACCTTCCGTACATCAAATCACATAAACTCATAGTACAATCGTTATCGAACTTTAAGCGTGCGGACCCTACGGGTTCGAGAACTATGTAGACATGACCGAGACACGTCTCCGGTCAATAACCAATAGCGGAACCTGGATGCTCATATTGGCTCCCACATATTCTACGAAAATCTTTATCGGTCAAACCGCATAACAACATACGTTGTTCCCTTTGTCATCGGTATGTTACTTGCCCGAGATTCGATCGTCGGTATCTCAATACCTAGTTCAATCTCGTTACCGGCAAGTCTCTTTACTCGCTCCATAATACATCATCCCACAACCAACTCATTAGTTGCAATGCTTGCAAGGCTTATAGTGATGTGCATTACCGAGTGGGCCCAGAGATACCTCTTCGACAATCGGAGTGACAAATCCTAATCTCGAAATACGCCCAAAAAAAACAAGTACCTTCGGAGACACCTGTAGAGCACCTTTATAATCTCCCAGTTACGTTGTGATGTTTGGTAGCACACAAAGTGTTCCTCCGGTAAACGCGTGTTGCATAATCTCATAGTCATAGGAACATGTATAAGTCATGAAGAAAGCAATAGCAACATACTAAACGATCAAGTGCTAAGCTAACGGAATGGGTCATGTCAATCACATCATTCTCCTAATGATGTGACACCATTAATAAAATGACAACTCATGTCTATGGCTAGGAAACTTAACCATCTTTGATTCAATGAGCTAGTCAAGTAGAGGCATACTAGTGACACTCTTTTTGTCTATGTATTCACACATGTATCAAGTTTCCGGTTAATACAATTCTAGCATGAATAATAAACATTTAGCATGATATAAGGAAATAAATAATAACTTTATTATTGCCTCTAGGGCATATTTCCTTCAGTCTCCCACTTGCACTAGAGTCAATAATCTAGTTCACATCACCATGTGATTAAACACCAATAGTTCACATCACCATGTGATTAACACCCATAGTTCACATCGTCATGTGATCAGCACCCAAAGGGTTTACTAGAGTCAATAATCTAGTTCACATCGCTATGTGATAACACCCAAAGAGTACTAAGGTGTGATCTTGTTATGCTTGCGAGAGAAGTTTAGTCAACGGGTCTGCCACATTCAGATCTGTATGTATTTTGCAAATTTCTATGTCAACAATGCTCTGCATGGAGCTACTCTAGCTAATTGCTCCCACTTTCAATATGTATCCAGATTGAGACTTAGAGTCATCTGGATCAGTGTCAAAACTTGTATCGACGTAACCCTTTACGACGAACCTTTTGTCACCTCCATAATCGAGAAACATATCCTTACTCCACTAAGGATAATTTTGACCGCTGTCCAGTGATCTACTCCTAGATCACTATTGTACTCCCTTGCTAAACTCAGTGTAGGGTATACAATAGATCTGGTACACAGCATGGCATACTTTATAGAACCTATGGCTGAGGCATAGGGAATGACTTTCATTCTCTTTCTATCTTCTGCCATGGTCGGGCTTTGAGTCTTACTCAATTTCACACCTTGTAACACAGGCAAGAACTCTTTCTTTGACTGTTCCATTTTGAACTACTTCAAAATCTTGTTAAGGTATGTACTCATTGAAAAAACTTATCAAGCGTCTTGATCTATCTCTATAGATCTTGATGCTCAATATGTAAGCAGCTTCACCGAGGTCTTTCTTTGAAAAAACTCCTTTCAAACACTCCTTTATGTTTTGCAGAATAATTCTACATTATTTCCGATCAACAATATGTCATTCACATATACTTATCATAAATGCTGTAGTGCTCCCACTCACTTTCCTGTAAATACAAGCTTCACCGCAAGTCTGTATAAAACTATATGCTTTGATCAACTTATCAAAGCGTATATTCCAACTCCGAGATGCTTGCACCAGTCCATAGATGGATCGCTGGAGCTTGCATATTTTGTTAGCATCTTTAGGATTGAGAAAACCTTCTGGTTGCATCATATACAACTCTTCTTTAATAAATCCATTAAGGAATGCAGTTTTGTTTATCCATTTGCCAGATTTCATAAAATACGGCAATTGCTAACATGATTCGGACAGACTGAAGCATAGATACGAGTGAGAAACTCTCATCGTAGTCAACACCTTGAACTTGTCGAAAACCTTTTGCGACAATTCTAGCTTTGTAGATAGTAACACTACTATCAGCGTCTGTCTTCCTCTTGAGGATCCATTTAATCTCAATGGCTCACCAATCATTGGGCAAGTCAATCAAAGTCCATACTTTGTTCTCATACATGGATCCCATCTCAGATTTCATGGCCTCAAGCCATTTTGCGGAATCTGGGCTCATCATCGCTTCCTCATAGTTCGTAGGTTCGTCATGGTCAAGTAACATGACCTCCAGAACAGGATTATCGTACCACTCTGGTGCGGATCTCACTCTGGTTGACCTACAAGGTTTAGTAGTAACTTGATCTGAAGTTTCATGATCGATATCATTAGCTTCCTCACTAATTGGTGTAGGTGTCACAGGAACCGGTTTCTGTGATGAACTACTTTCCAATAAGGGAGCAGGTACAATTACCTCATCAAGTTCTACTTTCCTCCCACTCACTTCTTTCGAGTGAAACTCCTTCTCTAGAAAGGATCCATTCTCAGCAACGAATATCTTGCCTTCGGATCTGTGATAGAAGGTGTACCCAACATTTTCTTTTGGGTATCTATGAAGACGCACTTCTCCGATTTGGGTTTGAGCTTATCAGGTTGAAACTTTTTCACATAAGCATTGCAACCTCAAACTTTAAGAAACGACAGCTTAGGTTTCTTGCCAAACCATAGTTCATACGGTGTCGTCTCAACGGATTTAGATGGTGCCCTATTTTAACGTGAATGTAGCTGTCTCTAATGCATAACCCCAAAACGATATTGGTAGATCGGTAAGAGACATCATAGATTGCACCATATCTAATAAAGTACGGTTACGATGTTTGGACACACCATTATGCTGTGGTGTTCCAGGTGGCGTGAGTTGCGAAACTATTCCGCATTGTTTCAAATGAAGACCAAACTCGTAACTCAAATATTCTCCTCCACGATCAGATTGTAGAAACTTTATTTTCTTGTCACGATGATTTTCCACTTCACTCTGAAATTCTTTGAACTTCTCAAATGTTTCAGACTTATGTTTCATCAAGTAGATATACCCATATATGCTCAAATCATCTGTGAAGGTCAGAAAATAACGATACCCACCGCGAGCCTCAACACTCATCGGACCGCATACATCAGTATGTATTATTTCCAATAAGTCAGTTGTTCACTCCATTGTTCCGGAGAACGGAGTCTTAGTCATCTTGCCCATAAGGCATGGTTCGCAAGCATCAAGTGATTCATAATCAAGTGATTCCAAAAATCCCATCAGCATGGAGTTTCTTCATGCGCTTTACACCAATATGACCTAAACGGTAGTGCCACAAATAAGTTGCACTATCATTATTAACTTTGCATCTTTTGGCTTCAATATTATGAATATGTGTATTACTACAATCGAGATCCAACAAACCATTTTCATTGGGTGTATGACCACGGAAGGTTTTATTCATGTAAACAGAACAACAATTATTCTCTAATTTAAATGAATAACCGTATTGCAATAAACATGATCAAATCATATTCATGCTCAACGCAAACACCAAATAACATTTATTTAGGTTCAACACAAATCCCGAAAGTATAGGGAGTGTGCGATGATGATCATATCAATCTTGGAACTACTTCCAACACACATCGTCACTTCACTCTTAACTAGTTTCAGTTCATTCTGCAATTCTCGTTTAGAGTTACTACTCTTAGCAACTGAACTAGTATCAAATACCGCGGGGTTGCTGTAAACACTACTAAAGTACACATCAATAACATGTATATCAAATATACTTTTGTTCACTTTGCCATCCTTCTTATCCGCCAAATACTTGGGGCAATTCCGCTTCCAGTGACCAGTCCCTTTGCAGTAGAAGCACTTAGTCTCAGGCGTAGGTCCAGACTTGGGCTTCTTCACTTGAGAAGCAACTTGCTTGCTGTTCTTCTTGAAGTTCCCCTTCTTCCCTTTGCCCTTTTCTTGAAACTAGTGGTCTTGTTAACCATCAACACTTGATGTTTTTCTTGATTTCTACCTTCATCGATTTTAGCATCACGAAGAGCTTGGGAATCGTTTCCGTTATCCCTTGCATATTATAGTTCATCACGAAGTTTTAGCAACTTGGTGATAGTGACTAGAGAACTCTGCCAGTTACTATCTTATCTGGAAGATTAACTCCCACTTGATTCAAGCAATTGTAGTACCCAGACAATCTGAGCACATGCTCACTGGCTGAGCTATTCTCCTCCATCTTGTAGGCAAAGTACTGTCAGAGGGCTCATACCTCTCTCAACACGGGCATGAGTATGAAATACCAATTTCAACTCTTGGAACATCTTATATGCTCCGTGGCGTTCAAAACATTTTTCAAGTCCCGGTTCTAAGCCGTAAAAGATGGTGCACTTAAACTATCAAGTAGTCATCATACCGAGCTTTGCCAAACGTTCATAACGTATGCATTTGCTCCTGCAATAGTTCTGTTACCTAGCGGTGCATCAAGGACATAATATTTCTGTGCAGCAATGAGGTTAATCCTCAGATCACGGACCAAGTCCGCATCATTGCTACTAACTTTTTTCAACTTAGTTTTCTCTAGGAACATATCAAAATATAAACAGGGAGCAACAACGCGAGCTATTGATCTACAACAAACATAGACATGCAAAATACTATCAGGTACTAAGTTCATGATAAATTTAAGTTCAATTAATCATATTACTTAAGAACTCCCACTTAGATAGACATCCCTCTAATCATCTAAGTGATCACGTGATCCAAATCAACTAAACCATAACCGATCATCATGTGAAATGGAGTAGTTTTCAATGGTGAACATCACTATTTTGATCATATCTACTATATGATTCACGCTTGACCTTTCGGTCTCAGTGTTCCGAGGCCATATCTGCATATGCTAGGCTCGTCAAGTTTAACCTGAGTATTCTGCGTGTGAAAAACTAGCTTGCACCCGTTGTAGATGGACGTAGAGCTTATCACACCCGATCATGACGTGGTGTCTGGGCACGACGAACTTTGGCAACGGTGCATACTCAGGGAGAACACTTTTATCTTGAAATTTAGTGAGAGATCATCTTATAATACTACCGTCAATCAAAGCAAAAAAAGATGCATAAAAGATAAACATCACATGCAATCAATATAAGTGATATGATATGGCCATCATCATCTTGTGCTTGTGATCTCCATCTCCGAAGCACCATCATGAACACCATCGTCACCGGCGCGACACCTTGATCTCCATCGTAGTATCGTTGTCGTCTCGCCAACTATTGCTTCTACGACTATCGCTACCGCTTAGTGATAAAGTAAAGTATTACAGGGCGATTGCATTGCATACAATAAAGTGACAACCATATGGCTCCTGCCAGTTGCCGATAACTCAGTTACAAAACATGATCATCTCATACAATAAAATAGAGCATCATGCCTTGACCACATCACATCACAACATGCCCTGCAAAAACAAGTTAGACGTCCTCTACTTCGTTGTTGCAAGTTTTACGTGGCTGCTACGGGCTGAACAAGAACCGTTCTTACGTACGCATCAAAACCACAACGATAGTTCGTCAAGTTAGTGTTGTTTTAACCTTCACAAGGACCGGGCGTAGCCACACTCGGTTCAACTAAAGTTGGAGAAACTGACACCCGCTAGTCACCTGTGTGCAAAGCACAGCGGTAAACCAGTCTCGCGTAAGTGTACGCGTAATGTCGGTCTGGGCCGCTTCATCCAACAATACCGCCGAACCAAAGTGTGAGATGCTGGTAAGCAGTATGACTTGTATCGCCCACAACTCACTTGTGGTCTACTTGTGCATATAACATCAACGCATAAAACCTGGCTCTGATACCACTGTTGGGGAACGTAGTAATTTCAAAAAAAATCCTACGCACATGCAAGATCATGGTGATGCATAGCAACGAGAGGGGAGAGTGTGTCCACGTACCCTCGTAGACCGAAAGCGGAAGCGTTAGCACAACGCGGTTGATGTAGTCGTACGTCTTCACGATCCGACCGATCAAGTACCGAACGCACGGCACCTCCGAGTTCAGCACACAATCAACTCGATGACGTCCCTCGAACTCCGATCCAGCCGAGCTTTGAGGGAGAGTTCCGTCAGCACGACGGCGTGGTGACGATGATGATGTTCTACCGATGTAGGGCTTCGCCTAAGCAGCACTACGATATTATCGAGGTGGATTATGGTGGAGGGGGGCACCGCACACGGCTAAGAGATCCAAGGGATCAATTTTTGTGTCTAGAGGTGCCCCCTCCTCCGTATATAAAGGGGGGAGGAGGAGAGGGCCGGCCAAGGGGAGGAGGCGCGCCCAAGGGGGGCAATCCTACTCCAAGTAGGATTCCCCCCTCTTTCCTAGTCCAAGTAGGAGAGGGGATGGAAGGGAAGGAGAAGGAGAAAGAAGGAGAGGGAGGAAAAGGAGGACAGGGGGTCCGGCCCCCTAGTCCAATCCGGTTTGGGCTAGGGGGGCCGCGCGCCCTGCCTCCTCTCTTCCACCACTTGGCCCATGAGGCCCATTGCTTCTTCCTCGTATTCCCGTAACTCCCCGGTACCCCCGAAAATACCCGAATCACTCGGAACCTTTCCGATGTCCGAATATAGTCGTCCAATATATTGATCTTTACGTCTCGACCATTTCGAGACTCCTCGTCATGTACCCGATCTCATCCGGGACTCCGAACTACCTTCGGTACATCAAATCACATAAACTCATAATACAATTGTCATCAAACTTTAAGCGTGTGAACCCTACGGGTTCGAGAACTATGTAGACATGACCGAGACACGTCTCCGGTCAATAACCAACAGCGGAACCTGGATGCTCATATTGGCTCCCACATATTCTACGAAGATCTTTATCGGTCAAACCGCATAACAACATACGTTGTTCCCTTTGTCATCGGTATGTTACTTGCCCGAGATTCGATCGTCGGTATCTCAATACCTAGTTCAATCTCGTTATCGGCAAGTCTCTTTACTAGTTTCGTAATACATCATCCCGCAACCAACTCATTAGTTGCAATGCTTGCAAGGCTTATAGTGATGTGCATTACCGAGTGGGCCCAGAGATACCTCTTCGACAATCGGAGTGACAAATCCTAATCTCGAAATACACCAAAAAACAAGTACCTTTGGAGACACCTGTAGAGCACCTTTATAATCACCCAGTTACGTTGTGACGTTTGGTAGCACACAAAGTGTTCCTCCGGTAAACGGGAGTTGCATAATCTCATAGTCATAGGAACATGTATAAGTCATGAAGAAAGCAATAGCAACATACTAAACGATCAAGTGCTAAGCTAACGGAATGGGTCATGTCAATCACATCATTCTCCTAATGATGTGATCCCGTTAATCAAATCACAACTCATGTCTATGGCTAGGAAACTTAACCATCTTTGATTCAACGAGCTAGTCAAGTAGAGGCATACTAGTGACACTCTTTTTGTCTATGTATTCACACATGTATCAAGTTTCCGGTTAATACAATTCTAGCATGAATAATAAACATTTATCATGATACAAGGAAATAAATAATAACTTTATTATTGCCTCTAGGGCATATTTCCTTCAAAAAAGGCTATTTGCCGTCAGCTGCTTCTTTTTTGACGGCAAAGAGTTAGAAGGCAGACGACAAAGAGCCAGGTGGGACCCACAGGGCACGGCGTGGCTAGGTCAGATTCTTTGCCGTCTGCCTAATCTTTGTCGTCTGCCTGCTGGAGACATTATTGGAAATGATCTTTGGTGCAGCATGGCTCCCGACAAGCATCGACCAATCCTTCTGCGTCTGCCAATGCCGGAACCCTCACCGGTCCTTCACCTCCGTCTGCCACTGGCACAGCTCCGACCATTCCTACACCTGCGTGATAACGGTATTTTTCTTCTTATTTAGCCTGTTTAGTCCATTTTTGACATAATTTAGCCTATTTAGTCCACAAATGACATAATAAGATGAAGAAAATCAAGGAAGAGGAAGGAAAGAATGAATAGGAAGAAAAGAAGAAGAAGAATTCTTCTTCTTTTCTTCTTCTTCTTCTTCTTCTTCTTCTTCTTCTAGTCTTCTTCTTCTTCTTCTAGTTTTCTTCTTCTTCTTCTTCTTCTTCTTCTCCAAAATGAAGTTAGCTCTAATATGCTTAGTTACCTAGGTTAGCTCAATAATGACCTATACTAAGCTGCTTTATATCAAAAATGGCATAATATGCTTAGTTCACTCAAAATGGCATAATTAGCTAGGTTAGCTCCATTTTACCTAAGTATGCTAATTTCTCCTTCTTCCTCTTCTTCTTCATCATTTTCTTCTTCTTCTTCTTCTTCTTCTGATTCTAGTCTTCTTCTTCTAACTTTCTTGTTTCCCATTTTGCAGATTTAATTCACTATATGGAAGCTTGCATGGATGGAGTGCTTGTTTCCCTATTCTTCTTTTCGTTTGTATCGATGAAAAATGTGGAACTTGTTATATGGATGCATGGAACAATGTGTTGGATGAACATTGTGATATTATTGTAATATGTATGGATGGAATTGTGTTTTTTATGTATGTATGTTGTCATGGATGGAGCTATGTGTTGGATACATCATATGTCTATTGTGCCTATGAAAAAAAAAATGTATATCTGTGTGTGAATTCCTGTGAAATTAAATGGATATAAATAAAAATAGCTGGCCACGTGGCAGCTTCCCAGTGCTGGCCTAGCTGAGCTCTTTGCCGTCTATCAGCGGACGTCAAAGAGCTTTGCCTCTTTGTCGTCCGCTGGCGGACGCCAAAGAGCGTCGTTAACCCCCTAACGGCTCTCACCCCACCCCACTGCCATCTGTTATCTTTGCCGTCTGCTGGCCTAGGATGGCGAACGACACAATCCTTTGCCGTCGCTTTCTAAGAAGCGGATGACAAAGAAGGCCTTTGCTGGCACGTGTTCAGATGGATAGTTTGCCGTCTGTTGGCAGACGGCAAAGAAGTTTGTCGTCCGGGATCTATGCCAAGCTGGTTCCAGTAGTGCATCTAGCATGGAAAATATTAGCCACCCCACACCGCTCCGCGAGCGAAACAAACACACAAAAGAGAAGTTTATTTTGAAAATTATAGATGGCACGTGCAAATTTGCTTAGAACGGCAAAAGAATACCACATATAGGAAGATACAATGGACTCATGTGGCAAAACTGGGTCAAAGGATTTTGGATGCGCAAGTAGATATCATACTTGGTGCAAAATGAAGCCTAGCAAAAGATTGAGAAGCGACCAAACAAGAAACGAATAATCTCATAATAGAGCATTAAGCATAATTAACACCGAATAATGCACCGCAAGTAGGATATAATTTCATTGCATAACTATTGACTTTCGTGCTTGCATAGGGAATCACAAACCTCAACACCAATATTCTTACTAAAGCATAATGACTCATCAACATAACTCACATATCACATCATCATGTCTCAAAACTATTACTAAGAATCAAATTTATTTTGCCCAATGATCTTCATGAAAGTTTTTATTATATCCTTCTTGGATATCTATCACTTTGGGACTAATTTTCATGTGTTGCTTTTCATAAGCTCAAACAAATATAAGTGAAGATCATGAGCATAATTTTTTTCTTTCTCTCAAAATATTTTAAGTGAAGCAAGAGAGAATTTCTTCAAAATTTTACTAACTCTCAAATAAATCTAAGTGAAGCAAGAGAGAATTTCTTCAAAAATACTAAGCACACCGTGCTAAAAAAGATATAAGTGAAGCACTAGAGCAAGTCCATAGCTCATAAAAATTTAAGTGAAGCATAGAGAGCAATTCTAACAAGTCATGGCATAATTTTGGCTCTCCCAAATAGGTGTGTACAGCAAGGGATCAAGACTTAAAACACAAAATAAAACAAGCAAAGACTCATATGATACAAGACACTCCAAGCAAAACACATATCATGTGACGAATAAAAATATAGCTTCGAGTAAAATACCAACGGTCGTTAGAAGAAAGAGGGGATGCCACTCGGGGGCATCCCCAAGCTTAGTTGGTTGCTCATTTTTGGATAATAGCTTGGGATGCCGGGGCATCCCCAAGCTTAGTCTCTTCTATCCTTCCTTCATCCATCGTAAGATAACCCAAAACTTGAAAACTTCAATCACACAAAACTCAACAAAACCTTTGTGAGATTCGTTAGTATAAAAAAGCAAACCACTACTATAAGTACTGTATCAAACCAATTCATATTTTGTTTTTGCATTATATCTACTGTATTCCAACTTTTCTATGGAAAAACTCATTAAAGAAAACCATAGAGCCATCAAAATAAGCACACGACACAAAGAAAACAGAATCTGTCAAAACAGAACAGTCTGTAGCAATCTGACTTTTTCGAATACTTCTGTAACTCCAAAAATTCTGAAAAACTAGGACGACTTAGGTAATTTGTATATTAATCTTCTGCAAAAATAATTGGCATTTTATCACGTTCTGGTAATTTTTATCAATTATTTTCGTGAGCGCAAAAGTTTCTGTTTTCAGCAAGATCAAACAACTATCACCCAAGAAGATCCTATCAGTTCTACTTGGCAGAAACACTAATTAAAACAGAAAAACACAAACATAACAGTAGCATAATTGTGCTAACACTCAAGAACAGAAAGCAAAAAGCAAAAAATAAAATTTATTCATTGGGTTGCCTCCCAACAAGCGCTATAGTTTTAGGCCCTTAGCTAGGCATAAATCAAGGATCTAAGTTTTGTAATCTTTGGTTCGAGATCCATAAGATGCCCTCATGATTGATTCATAAGGTGGCTTAATTCTTGTTCTAGGAAAGTGTTCTATACCAGAAATTGGAACTTAATATTGCCTTCTTTCATATCAATCACGGCACCGATAGTGCGTAAAAACGGTCTACCAAGAATAATTGGACAAGAGGTGCAATCAATATCAAGAACAATAAAATCTATGGGCACATAATTTGTATTTGTAAGAATAAGAACATCATTAATTCTTCCCATAGGCTTTTTTATAGTAGAATCCGCCAAGTGCAAAATCAACGAACATTCTCCAATACCGGTAAGACCAAGCACATCACATAAAGATTTTGGAATTGTAGAAACACTAGCACCCAAGTCTTACAAAGCAAAACACTCATAATTTTTAATCTTGAATTTGATAGTAGGTTCCCGCTCATCATGCAATTTTCTAGGAATTGAAACTTCTAATTCCAATTTTTCTTCAAAAGCTTTCATCATAGCATCAACAATATGTTTAGTAAAAGCTTTATTTTGTTCATAGGCATGGGGTGAGTTTATCATGGATTGCAACAAAGAAATACAATCAATCAAAGAGCAACTATCATAATTAAAGTCTTTGTAATCCAAAAGAGTGGGCACATCACTAGCTAAAGTTTTGACCTCTCCAAACCCACTTTCATGAATTTTCTCAATAAGATTTTCACCCTCCGAAATATTGGGACGCCTTCTTCCTAAAGTTGACTCTTCTTGAGTCCATTTTTCAAAAATCTTAACTTTACTACACATGGAATCAATAGAAGAAACACCAATCATTTTAAGATCCTCATCACTTTTGTCTTCTAAGGAGATTGGTTTAGCAGCCATTTGATTTACTAAGGTAGCTTGTGCATCGGATATTTTTCCTAGCAGACTTTCAGCAAAAGCATACTTAGATTGGAGATTACAAAATTCTCTACTAATATCATCGAGTTGTTTTGTGATAGCATCTAGCACAACGGAGTGTTCCTTAAGTTCTTCAGTAAAATACTTATTGTGCTCAAATTGTGTAGTCATATACTTCTTAGTACTTTTCTCAATTTGAAGCAAAATATTTGGGTAAGGAACATCATAATATTTTCTTTGAGGCATCATGACTACGCAAACAAGAAAGCACACAAAAACAGATCCGGCAAAAAAACGGCAAACGGAAAAGAGAGGCGAATAAAATGACAAATTTTTGTGAAGTGGGGGAGAGGAAAACGAGAGGCAAATTGCAAATAATGTAAACTGTGAGGAGATGACATTTGTGATTAGGAACCTAGTATATGTTGAAGATCCTCCCTGGAAATGGCGCCAGAAATTACTTTTGATGTCGCTTGAAGCTACGTCGGTATTTTCTAAAAGAGGAAGGGATGATGCAGCACAACGGCGGTAGGTATTTCTCTTGGATATGAAACCAAGGTTATCGAACCAGTAGAAGAACCAAGCAACACAACGTAAACAACCCCTACACATAGATAACAAATCCTCGCAACCTGACGTGTTAAAGGGGTTGTCAATCCCTTCCGGGGTACGGCGCCTCAAGATAGGCAAACGGACGTGAGATAAATTGTAGTAGATTGATAGATCGAACGCCAAATAGAATAAATAGAAATAAAACGCAGCAAGGTATTTTTGTATTTTTGGTTTAATAGATCTGAAAATAAATGCAAGGAAAAAGTAGATCGCAAAGGCAAATATATGAGAAAGAGACCCGGGGGCCGTAGATTTCACTAGTGGCTTCTCTCGAGAAAAATAGCAAACGGTGGGTGAGGAAATTACTGTTGGGTAATTGATAGAACTTCAAATACTCATGACGATATCCAGGCAATGATCATTATATAGGCATCACGTCCAAGATTAGTAGACCGACTCCTGCCTGCATCTACTACTATTACTCGACACATCGACCGCTATCCAGCATGCATCTAGTGTATTAAGTTCATGGAGAAACATAGTAATGCAATAAGAACGATGACATGATGTAGACAAGATCTATCTATGTAGAGATTGGCCCCATCGTTTTATTCTTAGTAGAAACAATACATACATGTCGGTTCCCTTTCTGTCACTAGGATCAAGCACCATAAGATCGAACCCACTACAAAGCACCTCTTCCCATTGCAAGATAAATAGATCAAGTTGTCCAAACAAAACCCAAATATCAGAGAAGAAACATGAGGCTATAAGAGATCATGCATAAAAGAGATCAAAGAAACTCAAATACTTTCATGGATATAAAAAGATAGATCTAATCATAAAATCAAAGTTCATCGATCCGAACAAACACACCGTAAAAGAGTTACATCATATGGATCTCCAAGAGATCATTGTATTGAGAATTCAGAGAGAGAGAGAGACGAAGCCATCTAGCTACTAACTACGGACCCGAAGGTCTACAAAGAACTACTCACGCATCATCGGAGAGGCACCAATGGAGGTGGTGAACCCCATCCGAGATGGTGTCTAGATTGGATCTGGTGGTTCTGGACTCTGCAAAGGTTGGATGAATATTTTCTCGACTCCCCTAGGGTTTTGGGAATATTGGGGTATTTGTAGAGCAAAGAGGCGGTCCGGGGGGCACCCGAGGTGGGCACAACCCACCAGAGAGCGCCTGGGCCTCCTGGCACGCCCTGGTGGGTTGTGCCCTCCTCGAGGCACCCCCAGGCACAACCAGGTCCCATTATATTCCTTCTAGTCCAAAAAATCTCCGTGGAGTTTCGTTGCATTTGGACTCCGTCTGATATTGATTTCTTGTGATGTAAAAAACATGCAGAAAACATCAACTATCACTTGGCACTATGTCAATAGGTTAGTACAAAAAATTATATAAAATGACTATAAAATGATTATAAAGCATCCAGGATTGATAATATAACAGCATGGAACAATAAAAAATTATAGATACATTGGAGACGTATCAGCCCTCTCGGTAATACACATCATAAGCTTACAAGAAAATGACTAGGGAGTTAGTTAGGAGGTGATGTATTGCGGACTCAGTAAAGAGACTTGTCGGTAACGTGATTGAACTAGGTACGAAGATACCGACGATCGAATCTTGGAGAAGTAACATACCGATGGACAAAGGGAATGACGTATGTTGTCATAACGGTTCGACCGATAAAGATCTTCGTAGAATATGTAGGAGCCAATATGGGCATCTAGGTTCCGCTATTGGTTATTGACCGGAGAGGTGTCTCGGTCATGTCTACATAGTTCTCGAACCCGTAAGGTCCGCACGCTTAACGTTCGTTGACGATATAGTGTTATATGAGTTATATGTTTTGGTGACCGAATTTTGTTCGGAGTCCCGGATGATATCACAGACATGAAGAGGAGTCTCGAAATGGTCGAGAGGTAAAGCTTGATATATAGGACGATGGTATTTGGACACCGGAAGTGTTTCGGGACGTACCGGGAAGAAATCGGGTCACTGGAAGGGGTTCCGGGCACAGCCCCCCTGGGAAGATATGGGCCTTATGTGCCAAAGGAGGGGATAGACCAGCCCACAAGGGGGCTGGCGCGTGTTGGTATACGTAGCATGCAATTTCAAAAATTCCTACGCTCTTTGACAACGCGTAGACCGAAAGCGAAAGCGTTTGACAATGCGGTTGACGTAGTCGAACTTTTTCTCGTTCCGACCGATCAAGCACTGAACGTACGTCACCTCCGAGTTCTGCACATGTTCAGCTCGATGATGTCCCTTGAACTCTTGATCCAGCAAAGTGTCCAGGGAGAGTTTCGTCAGCACGACGGCGTGGTGACAGTGATGATGAAGTGATCCATGCAAGGCTTCGCCTAAGCACCACGAGAATATGACCGGAGGCGTAAACTATGGAGGGGGGCGCCACACACGGCTAGGAATCAATGTTGTGTGTTCTAGCAGTGCCCCCCTCATATATATAGGTTGGAGGGAAGGAGAGGCAGCCAAGGGGGCGCCCCAAGTAGGAGGAATCCTACTTGGGCGCCTCCCAATACGGCCTCCCCCTTCCATATTCATCCGGAGGGGAAGGAAGGAGGAGGGAGGAGAGAAGGAAGAGGAAGGTCGAATCCCTGCCCTTCCTTTCTATTTTCTCCTCTTTCCTTCCCCCTTATTTCGGCCTACATGGGGAGCACCAGCCCCCTAGGGGCTGGTCTGTCCCCTTCTTGGCCCATTAGGCCCATGTAGTTGCCGGGGGGATGCCCGGAACCCCTTCCGGTGACCCGATATGTACCCGGTACCCCCAGAACACTTCCGGTGTCCGAATATGATCACCCTATATATGAATCTTTACCTCTCGACCATTTCGAGACTCCTCGTCATGTCTATGATCTCATCCGGGACTCCGAACAACATTCGGTCACCAAATCACATAACTCATATAATACAAAATTGTCATCGAACGTTAAGCGTGTGGACCCTACGGGTTCGAGAACTATGTAGACATGACCGAGACACCTCTCCAGTCAATAACCAACAGCGAAACCTGGATGCTCATATTGGTTCCTACATATTCTACGAAGATCTTTATCGGTTGTCCCGCAATGACAACATACATTATTCCCTTTGTCATCGATATGTTACTTGCCCGAGATCCAGTCATCGGTATCTACATACCTAGTTCAATCTCGTTACCGGAAAGTCTCTTTACTCATTCTGTAATACATCATCCCTCAACTAACTCATTAGTCACATTGCTTGCAAGGCTTATTATGATGTGCATTACCGAGAGGGCCCAGAGATACCTCTTCGATACTCGGAGTGACAAATCCCAATCTCGATCTATGCCAACCCAACAAACACCTTCGGAGATACCTATAGAGAATCTTTATAATCACCCAGTTACATTGTGACGTTTGATAGCACACAAGGTATTTCTCCGGTATCCGGGAGTTGCATAATCTCATAGTCGAAGGAATATGTATTTGACATGAAGAAATCAATAGCAATAAAATTGAACGATCAACATGCTAAGCTAACGGATGGGTCTTGTCCATCACATCATTCTCCTAATGATGTGATCCCGTTCATCAAATGACAACACATGTCTATGGTTAGGAAACTTAACCATCTTTGATTAACGAGCTAGCCTAGTAGAGGCTTACTAGGGACACTGTGTTTTGTCTATGTATCCACACATGTATCAAGTTTTCGGTTAATACAATTCTAGCATGAATAATAAACATTTATCATGATATAAGGAAATATAAAAAAACAACTTTATTATTTCCGCTAAGGCATATTTCCTTCAGTCTCCCACATGCACTAGAGTCAATAATCTAGTTCACATCGCCATGTGATTTAGCACCAATAGTTCCCATCTTTATGTGCTTAACACCCATAGTTCACATCGCCATGTGACCAACACCCAAAGGGTTTACTAGAGTCAATAATCTAGTTCACATCGCTATGTGATTAACACCCAAAGAGTACTAAGGTGTGATCATGTTTTGCTTGTGAGAGAAGTTTAGTCAACGGGTCTACCACATTAAGATCCGTATGTATTTTGCAAATTTCTATGTCTACAATGCTCTGCACGGAGAAACTCTAGCTAATTGCTCCCACTTTCAATATGTATCCAGATTGAGACTCAGAGTCATCTGGATCAGTGTCAAAGCTTGCATCTGTAGCGACCAGACCTCAAACAGTCTGCGCTGCTGTGCATCAGTGTCATCCCTGGATCAGTAATGCTGACACGCATAGTACAAATGGAGGATTTATAACAGAGTAGCAATCACACACTTATTACATCGAGTTTCTCAAAAGAGAAATAAGTATGATAAATATGGCTTAAGGCCATCTAATATGATAACAGCGGAAGGCTTGGAAGATAAGTGAGTCCATCAACTCCAACGGCATCACTGAGTATAAGACCACGACCTAAGGCACCTTACTCGTCGCCTGAAAAGTCTGCAACATAAAACGTTGCAGCCCGAAAACGGGTCAGCACATGGAATATGTTGGCAATGTAACACATTGAGAATAATGAACATGATAATGCTATACTACATGCATATATGGCTGGTAGAAGGCTCTATGGTTATAGTTTTGCGAAAAGCCAATTTTTTCCTACTGCAAAGGAATAAATTTTGTTTAACTATCATGGTGGTTGTTAAACATTGAGATGGTTGATAGCATCTCAATCCCAATTAAGTATCATCTTTAACCCAGCAAAATTAATTAAAGTAACAAGGTGATGAGATTCACATGATAATCCAAGTACTAGATACTCAAGATGTCCATAACCGGGGACACGGCTAACCATGATTAGTTTGTACACTCTGCAGAGGTTTGTGCACTTTTCCCCACAAGACTCGATCGCTTCCGCTTGTTTCTCGCACTACATGGTGTTTGAGAAACGGATGACCGAGACACAGTCTTTCAGAAACAATAACTCTTTACTCCGGGTGGACAGTTACACCTACTTTCCCCTACATCTGCTAGCCCACCTCTTCAAGAGATCTTGTAACCTACTCAACTATGCTAGAGCCCATAATAGCTTGTGGCTACACACGGAAGTTTCTAGCATGAGTAATCTTATGATCCCTTTGAGCCTGGGTGGCGGTCCTTATAAAAACAGGTAACACTGGGTTCTCCAGGTGCCTCAATCCACCCAGATGTGAGTTTTTGTTGCCACCTTAAGTAAACCTTTAAATAACAATCTCACATCTGTCGTGAATATCTCTCAAACCCAATCCACGTCTACTAGCATAGCATAGCGATATAAGCAAACGTAGAAGTAACTCCCAAGGGTTTGATAATAAACAGGGCAATAGGTACTACCTCAACTACATCCCAAAACCCACAATTTAATTAGATCCGAGCCATGCAATGTTTGAAGGTTGGTCTAATGCAATAAAACTGGGTAGTAAAAGGGTATGATCAAAGTGTTACTTGCCTTGCTGATGATCCGTGAAACTTAGCGATTCGAAGTAGCAAGCGACGCACTCCGGGTACTCTATCGCAAACAAACAAGCATACAATAAGCACTCATCAAATGCACAGGTAAAACTCAAATAACGATCTAACCAGAAAGTTCAACTTAAGAACTCCGGTTTTTGCAAAAAGAATCAAATCAAACGAAGCAACGAAAGTCAAATAACAAAAGAAACAAGCTTCGTTTACTAATCGGGATCTAGGTCAAATTTTACAGTAGCAAAACATGTTTAAGTGGGTTAAATGGAAAGAGAATTTCGAGACGAAACTCTAGGCGCTTGAATCGCCTGATTCCGATAAACGAGCGAAAAGATAAACGAAAACGAAAATCTGATCAGAAATCGCGATCTGGAATAATCGCGGAAAATCTGACGAAAAAGAGAACTGACGAACAGTTAAACGAACGGACGTTCGTTAACAGCGTCTAACCGACGAACACGTTCGTTAAAACAAACGGGTCGGTGAATGTTCACTAATTAAATAAACCAAAAAAAATAAACCGATCTATATAAAAAAAACTAGGGTTTCAAAAAAATAAACCGGGGTGGTTGTTTTATAAAAAAACGGACGGCGAACAGCGGCGGCTCCGGCTAACCTCCGGCGAGGCTCGGGACGGGGCTCCGGCGGGTCGGGCGAGGGCGGCGAGGGGCGGCGGGGCTGCGGGCGTCGAAGGGCGACGGGGCGGCGAGCTCCTCGGGCGGCGGCGTCGGGCTCCGGCGGCGGCGGCTTCAGATCGGGGCGGGGACGGGGTGAGGGAGAGGGGGCGGGGTCGGGGGTATAAAAAGAGGGGGGTGCCGTGGAGGAAGGGGCAAGGCGGCGGGCGGCGGCGTGCTCGAGCTGGACTCGGCGGCGGTGGCGCTGCGTGCCCTAGAGGGAGACGGGGCGCGGGGCAGGCTGGACCGTCGGCTGGGCTTCGGCCCAGTCGGCGCGCTCGGCGTTTTTTTTAATATATCGCCGAATCTAAAAAAATCATAGAAAAATAAATAAAAACCAAAAATGATAAAACAAATTTTCACCGTCTAATTAAAATAATTAGAACAAGATGAACATTTTTCTTGGCCCAAAAATGCAGTTTTGAAAACATGCAAAAAAATTTAACGCATTTAAAATTGCAAATAAAACCCGAATAAAATCCAATATTTGATTTTAATATTTTTCCTCCAATATTTCAATTATTTTGGAGAAGTCATATTTTCTCCTCTCATTTATTTTAATATGAGATATTTTTCGGAGAGAAAAATAATTAAACCAAAAATCCTCGTTTTATTATTTGATGAATCAAATATGAAAACCGGGAAAAATCCCCAACTCTCTCCGAGGGTCCTTGAGTTGCTTAGGATTTTCGAGGATTTGCCAAAATGCAATAAAATATGCTATGAAATGATGATCTAATGTATAACATTCCAAATTGAAAATTTGGGATGCTACAACATCGATGTAACCCTTTACGATGAACACTTTGTCACCTCCATAACCGAGAAACATTTCCTTATTCTTCTAAGGATAATTTTGACCGTTGTCCAGTGATCCACTCCTGGATCATTATCGTACCCCCTTGCCAAATTCATGGCAAGGTACACAATAGCTCTAGTACACAACATGGCATACTTTTATAGAACCTATGGCTGAGGCATAGGAAATGACTTTCATTCTTTCTCTATCTTTTTCTATGGTCGGGTTTTGAGTCTTACTCAACTTCACACCTTACAATACAGGTAAGACTCCTTCTTTGAATGATCCATTTTGAACTCCTTTAAAATCATGTCAAGGATTTACTCATTGAAAGTCTTATCAGGCGTCGTGATCTATCTCTATAGATCTTGATGCCCAATATATAAGCAGCTTCACTGAGGTCTTTCTTTGAAAAACTCCTTTCAAACACTCCTTTATGCTTTCCAGAAAATTCTACATCATTTCCGATCAACAATATGTCATTCACATATACTTATCAGAAAGGCTGTAGTGCTCCCACTCACTTTCTTGTAAATACAGGCTTCACCGCAAGTCTGTATAAAACGATATGCTTTGATAAACTCATCAAAGCGTATATTCCAACTCCAAGATGCTCGCACCAGTCCATAGATGGATCGCTGGAGCTTGCACATTTTGTTAGCACCTTTAGGATTGACAAAACCTTCTGGTTGCATCATATACAACTCTTCTTTAATAAATCCATTAATGAATGCATTTTTGGCATCCATTTGCCATATTTCATAAAATGCGGCAATTGCTAACATGATTCGGACAGACTTTAAGCATCAATACGAGGAGAAAATCTCATCGTAGTCAACACCTTGAACTTGTCAAAACCTTTTTTGACAAGTCAAGCTTTGTAGATAGTAACACTACTATCAGCATCCGTCTTCCTCTTGAAGATCCATTTATTCTTAATGGCTTGCTGATCATCGGGCAAGTCCACCAAAGTCCACACTTTGTTCTCATACATGGATCCTATCTCAGATTTGATGGCCTCAAGCCATCTGTCAGAAACTGGGCTCATCATAGCTTCTTCATAGTTCGTAGGTTCGCCATGGTCTAATAACATGACTTCCAAGATAGGATTACAGTACCACTCTGGTGCGGAACATGCTCTGTTCAACCTACGAGGTCCAGTAGTAACTTGATCTGAAGTTTCATGATCATCATCATTAGCTTCCTCTCTACTTGGTGTAGGAATCATGGGATCAGATTTCACTGATGTGCTACTTTCCAATTCGAGAGAAGGTACAATTACCTCAGCAAGTTCTACTTTCGTCCCACTCACTTCTTTCGAGAGAAACTCCTTCTCTAGAAAGGTTCCATTCTCGACAACAAAGATCTTGCCTTTGGATCTGTGGTAGAAGGTGTACCCAGTTGTTTCCTTAGGGTATCCTATGAAGATGCACTTCTCCGATTTGGGTTTGATCTTATCAGGCTGAAGCCTTTTGACATAAGTGTCGCAACCCCAAACTTTAAGAAACGGCAGCTTAGGTTTCTTGCCAAACCACAGTTCATACAGTGTCGTCTCAACGGATTTAGACGGTGCCCTATTTAACGTGAATGCATATGCCTCTAATGCATAACCCCAAAACGATAGTGGTAAATCGGTAAGAGACATCATAGACGTATTGCAATATTCTCTGACTTAAATTAATAAACATATTGCAATAAACATGATCTAATCATATTCATGCTCAACGCAAACACCAAATAACATTTATTTAGGTTCAACACTAATCCCAAAGGTAGAGGGAGTGTGCGATGGTGATCTCATCAACATTGGAATCACTTCCAACACACATTGTCACCTTGCCCTTAACTAGTCTCTGCTCATTTTGCAACTCCTGCTTCAAGTTACTAATCTTAGCAACTGAACCGGTATCAAATACCCTGGAGTTACTCTAAACACTAGTAAAGTACACATCAATAACATGTATATCAAATATACCTTTGTTCACTTTGCTATCCTTCTTATCCGCCAAGTATTTGGGGCAGTTCCACTTCCAGTGACCATTTCCTTCACAGTAGAAGCACTCAGTTTCAGGCTTGGGTCTAGTTTTGGGATTCTTAACGGGAGTGGCAACTTGCTTGCCATTTTTCTTGAAGTTCCCTTTCTTTCCCTCGCCCTTTTTCTTGAAACTAGTGATCTTGTTAACCATCAACACTTGATGCTCTTTCTTGATTTCTACCTTCGTTGATTTCAGCATTGCGAAGAGCTCAGGAATCTTTTTCGTTATCCCTTGCCCATTATAGTTCATCACGAAGTTCTAGTAGCTTGGTGATAATGACTAGAGAACTCTGTCAATCACTATCTTATCTGGAAGATTAACTCCCACTTGATTCAAGTGATTGTAGTACCTAGACATTCTGAGCACATGCTCACTAGTTGAGCTATTCTCCTCCATATTGTAGGCAAAGTACTTGTCAGATGTCTCATACCTCTCGAGACGGGCATGAGTCTGAAATACCAATTTCAGCTCTGGGAACATCTCATATGCTCCATGGCGTTCAAAACATTTTTTAAGTCCCGGTTGTAAGCCGTAAAGCGTGTACCCTCATAGACCGTAAGCGGAAGCGTTATGACAACGCGGTTCATGTAGTCGTACATCTTCACGATCGACCGATCCTCAGTACCAAACGTACAGCACCTCCGTGTTCTACACACGTTCAGCTCGGAGACGTCCCGCGAACTCACGATCCAGTAGAGCTTCGCCGGAGAGTTTTGTCAACACGACGGCATGATGACGGTGATGATGATGCTACCGACGCAGGGCTTCGCCTAAGCACCGCTACGATATTACCGAGGTGGATTATGGTGGAGGGGGGCACCGCACACGGCTAAGAGATCAATGATCAATTGTTGTGTCTCCAAGGGGTGCCCCCTTCCCCGTATATAAAGGAGTGGAGGAGGGGAGGGGGCCGGCCTCCTATGGCGTGCCCCATGAGGAGTCCTACTCCTACCGGGAGTAGGACTCCCCCCTTCCAAGTAGGAGTAGGAGAGGAGAATGAAGGGAGAGAAGGAGAGAAGGAAAGGCGGGTGCCGCCCCCTCCTTGTCCAATTCGGACTAGAGGGGGAGGGGGAGCGTGGCTGCCCTAGCCGCCCCTCCTCTTCTCCCACTAGGGCCCATTAGGCCCAATATACTCCCCGGGGGGTTCCGGTAACCCCCCGGTACTCCGGTAAATGTCTGAAACCTCCCGAAACACTTCCGGTGTCCAAACATAGTCGTCCAATATATCAATCTTTATGTCTCGACCATTTCGAGACTCCTCGTCATGTTCGTGATCATATCCGGGACTCCTAACTACCTTCGGTACATCAAAACACACAAACTCATAATATCGATCGTCACCGAACGTAAGCGTGCGGACCCTACGGGTTCGAGAACTATGTAGACATGACCGAGACACGTCTCTGGTCAATGACCCATAGCGGAACCTGGATGCTCATATTGGCTCCTACATATTCTATGAAGATCTTTATCGGTCAAACCGCATAACAACATACGTTGTTCCCTTTGTCATTGGTATGTTACTTGCCCGAGATTTGATCGTCGGTATCTCAATACCTAGCTCAATCTCGTTACCGCCAAGTCTCTTTACTCGTTCTGTAATGCATCATCCCGCAACTAACTTATTAGTCACATTGCTTGCAAGGCTTATAGTGATGTGCATTACCGAGAGGGCCCAGAGATACCTCTCCGACAATCGGAGTGACAAATCCTAATCTCGATCTATGCCAACTCAACAAGTATCATCGGAGACACCTGTAGAGCACCTTTATAATCACCCAGTTACGTTGTGACATTTGGTAGCACACAAAGTGTTCCTCCGGTATTCGGGAGTTGCATAATCTCATAGTCATAGGAACATGTATACACTACAAAAAAATACACTTCCGTGATGATACGTGTTTGTCACAGTAGGTCGCATTTTCTGTCATGCATGTACATCCATGACGATTTTATGACAGAATCAAGATAGTCATACCTGTGCTGTCGTAGAAGTGTTCCATGACATTACCAAAATTATCATCATGGAAGTGTCCACTTCCATGACGATAAATCCCGCGTCACAGAAGTGCTTTCGTCAAGGGTGACCGACACGTGGCATCCACCGTAACGGAACGCCGTTAAGCTATTGGGTTGGGTTTTGGATCCGATAACCCGTTAATAGCCCCGACCAATGGGGATTTTCCACGTGTAAAATCATCATTGGCTGGAGGAAACACGTGTCGGCTCATCGTTGGGACAGATGTCATCCACTCATTGGACAGAAGGCGCCTATGATACGTCGACACGTGGCACGGCCCAACAGAGGCCCATTCTTGTGAAAAGGCCGGCCCGTTTGACTTGGTCAAAAGGTGGCGGGCCGGCCCCTGTAAAGCCTGTTAACGGCCTGTTCGCATATAGCCCATTTACAGCCCGCTAACCCAAGGCCCGTTACGCCCTACCCGAATTAGGCCCAGTAGCGTCATCTGGGCCACCCAATATGATTCCAGCCCGTTTTCACTTCTGGCCCATGTATGGCCCATGACGTCTTTCGGCCCATATGAGGCCCTATGTAACTCTTGGCCTATTAACGGCCCGTGGTGAAACTGGCCCGTAATGAACAGTGTATCACTTTACACCCATTAACGGCCCGTGGTGAAACTGGCCCGTAATGAACAGTGTATCACTTTATACCCATTAACGGCCCGTTATTCCGTTGGGCCGTTTCCAGCCCATGTTATCTTTCGGCCTTCTCAGAGCCCATTTATTATTGGGCTCATTTCCAGCATTCGTTTACTTACGGCCTGTTACTGTCATTTTCTGCTTGTGGGCCAAATTCAGCCCGTGGTTACAGTCGGCCCGTTTGTGGTTCGTTAATACGTTGGGCCGTTTTCATAGCGTCATCAAATACGGCCTATTAACGATGGCCCGTTATGGTCGGCCCATGAACGAACGATTCCAACTCTAGCCCGTTTACGGCCATAATGCGGCCTGTTATTGGCCCATGTTTGGCCAATCGATCATACTGCCCGTATAAGGCCTATTGATGATACGGCCCGTAGAAGGTCCATTGTTTCTACGACCCGTAGAAGGCCCACTGTTTCTACGGCCCGTAGGAGGCCCAGTGTCACTACAGTAAATATTAGCCCATGGTTATTGTGGCCTAGTTTTAAAAAATAGGTTATTGCAACCACTAGCAAACCGCGGAAAAATAACTGCAATGACTACAAGCAAACAAATAAACAAGACAACAAGGAAATAAATAAGCAAGCAACTTACACTAGGCTATCAAGGCTATCACACATATTACATCCACTGGGCATCAAAGTTCGCCACCAATGCAAATAAACGCGCCGACAAAAAATATACAAAACTAAGAGCACTTCAGAAGGCACTAGGCCTGGCCACGTCGGGCCCCCCCAAACAGCTGAAGAAGCTGAGTAGACCTCAGTTGTGTCAACGATAGATGCATCAACACTAGATTTAAGGCATGATGGTGCGCACGGCAGTCCTCTGACATCTTCATTGCATCTTTGACTTGAAGTCGGAGCTGAGTTGAAGCAAGCCTTTCTGCTTTAAGTTGAGACTGAAGAAGTCGAACTGATTGAGGCAGCGACTGCTCAGAGGTTGTCTCACACCTGCTGGTGAGTAGCTTCAACTCACTGTCTTCATCAAGACAGGACCTTGGGGTCATCTCGCTGTCCTCAAGATGGTTTGGCTCACTATCTTCCCTAAAGTTCTGCCTGGCGTAAGAGATACGAGTCTGAAAGAGAAACAAGGAGACACGTAACAGGTTTCACAATTATATAAGCAAATAAATGGATCTGTTCTGCATAAGGAACATGTTTTTACAACTACAATTTGAAACTGGTAGTTGTTGCAAACATCCAATCAGATGTAAACAGCAAAGCAAACAGCAGTGGAGGAAATGATGCCTATCCAAATCTATACTAGAACAAAGTTTGAAGGCTTGAGAAGGATGAACTTACATTACATGTTAACACGGGCTGGACAAAGCCCTTCTCCATGTTGATGGAAGGATAATTCAATAAATTCCCCAAAGAAAATTCTTTATAAGCGTTGCCATTATTCTACATTTTGCAAAGAGTAAATATAGATCAAATAATATTGGAAGAAACAGAGGATAATGAAGCTCAGGTGCAGACTGATGATACATAATCAAATAGCAATTAATTAAGTACAGCGTTACAAGGCAAAAGGGAGAGAGGTACTGACAAGAGCAATGCAGAGCCCATTATTGTTTTGAGATCGTATGATCCTTTGAGCAAGGAGATTCATCTGAAATTAGTTTTCATACAAGAGAGAAGGTAAGGCACAAGCAGAAATTTAGGAGTTCAAATTTTGAATTGATATCATAGACAGTACCTGACGCTGGGCTCCCAGCAGTTCTAATAGGGGTTTGGCCACTGGAGTAGGGGTAAAGTGTGGTACAGTTGGGCCTGTGTTTTCTGTGGCTGCTGATCTATCTGATTTAACAGGTATCACTACCTTTTCCAAATACCTAGTTTGTACTCCTTGAGGATCTGCACTCACCCTCTTCCTTTTGGACATCTATTACGAAAGAACAACATTTGACTGGAAAAACATAGTGTGACGACACATGGAATAGGTACAGAAAATGGATAGGTATGGCATATACTCATATATGATGCTTAAACTAAGCAGATGGTGTAACAAAGTAGAAGTAATGCAAGAGGTCAGATGCAAAATATGTGCGACCAATACAACTTTGCAAAGTTAGAGCAAGCACCTTGATGGGTGAATAAGATAGGCCATCCTCCACCATGCCAAGTTTGTTAGCCAGTGGATCGTTCCGCAATATTCCTCTCGTGCGCCCATTCTCATATTCATTTTGATAATGTTCAATATCTGACATGCATGAAAACATAAAAACAAGTGAGATTTTCTTTGTAATGCAGAAGTGATTCTAATCCAATACTGCCTCCCTGTAAACCCCTTTGTGCTATCTCTGCAATTCTTTTAAAAGATGCCATGCATGCTGTAATTTGTTGTGTGCATTAATATAATGTGGCCTACTACTCAAAATATGAGAGCTCCAGAAGTGATGACACTTCGCAGATGATAGCTTCAACATATAGTAAAGAAGAACAAGTCGACCTGACCTGACAGATTCAAAATATACTAAGGGAGAACAACTCGACCTGACCAGTCGACCGCAAGAGAAGAGTATCATCTTAAAGAAGAGCAGAAGAGCAAGCAGATTGAAGATATTACAAGTCTTTCAATACAATGTCGGTTGGCCACCCATGATGAACCAGAGCGCACAGAGAAATACTATTCTTTCCGGTCTCTCCATATGTGGCTCACATGCATTTCGAAACTAAAGTAGGAACATTTAGCTAACCAATTAAACATCTCTCAGTTTTACTAATATCAGCAATAATATCATATATGAATTTGTACAACTAAGCTTGTTTAGCTCGATGGGTGGAGCAGTGCTATTACGACACGAACCACGTAGGCTGATTGTGGTCATCATAAAATGGGGAAAACATAAGCATGATGAGTACAGTGTTGACCGTGGCAGTGGGATGGCAGATCTGAAGCTGCAAACCGCGCAAAGGGTAGTTAGCAACCGATGTTTGCTTTGAAATAACAACTAAGATTTGGTATGGACAAGAAAGTACGGTCAACAAGTGACAAAGAAATGCAATTATGCTGTCTCTCTATATGTCGCGACATGCATTTGGAAACTCAAGTGGGACCTTTAGCTAACCAATTAAATGTGTCGGTTAACTAATATCAGTATCATATCACAATCATATTTGAACAACTAAGCTTTCGAATTCTGAGTGTTGTGTTGTTTAGCTTGAAGGGTGGAGTAATGCTAGTACGACAGAAAGCACCTACGCAGATCATAGTAGAGTAGATAAAAGGGGAAAACCCTAAGCATCAAGAGAAAAATCAGGAAAGTGGAACTAGCTGGACCAGTGGGTGGCGCACATGCTTTTCGAAACGAATATAGGAACATTAGGTGACCAATTAAACGTTCTCTGTTTTAGTGATATGAGCATCATATCAGATTCGTATTTCAACACGTAAGCTTTGGGTTGATGTCTTGAGGAGCAGTGCTAGCACGACACGAAGCACCTACGATGATGGTAGTGAATATAAAGGGGGAAACCATAAGCTTTACGAGTATAGTGCCCGTGCCATGGCGGATCTGAAGGTGCAAACCGGACAAAGCTACTTCGCAACCAATGTTTGCTTTCAACTAGCCACTACGATTTGGTACGGACAAGAAAAGTACAGTAAACAAATTACGATCTATTTTCCGGGTGAGATCAATAACTTAAGCACATATGGAAGAGTACCACCTCTCTTGCGACGCCGTGTAGGCCTATGCTGATACGTTGAGGGTGCTGCGGGTGCGATGGCTGTCGGCGGCGGGGAAGAAGACTTTAGACGGCAGACGGCCAGGTCGGGGGATATATCCTGTTGCCGTGGACGAGGCGGTCGTAGGAGCGGCAACGGCAAGGTGGACGACGGCGCCGATGAAGCGAGAGGAGGCGATGAAAGGATCCTGGTCCAGCGCCGTGGATGAGAGACGTCCATCTCTTGCAGTGGACGACGAGGTAGGGGTAGCGGCTCCGGCAAGGTGGAGGATGGGGTGGCGGACGGAGGAGGCTGGCCGCAGTGCGGAGGTTGTCGTGCCGCCGACGGTGTATGAATGGGGAAATGGAGGGGGGGATCTCAAACTTTGGGACGCGCTTCTCTGAAATGGGGGAAAGTTACGAACTTATCCCCCGTTTAAAATTTCGGACATCGCGTCGGTTGGGGATAGGACGGTAATCTCGCATCTCCCAAATATTTGCCGGTAACTCCACGGTTGGCGCCCACGGTGTATGAACGGGCCTGACAGGTAGGGCGGTTGTGTCACGTCTGATGGAAGTTACACATCTGCCCCTATTTAAAATATTAGCCTACATCGATTTCGGACGAGGAGAGTTTGTTTTGCCGCCCACCGTGTATGAATGGGGAAATGGAGGAAGAGACACATGTCTTTCGGACGAGCTTGAATCAAATGTGTTTTGCCGCCCACGTTTGGCGCCCACCGTGTCTGAATGGGCTCAGAGGCCGTCGTGTCACGTCTGATTGAAGTTACTAGTCTACCCCTATCGACAGCAGTGTAAATCCGGTCGATAAGGATGTCAAGTGTCAGGGGTAGACAGTAATTTCCATCTCGCAAACACTTGCTTCGGGCAGCCCACAAATTATAGTGGGTGTTTAGCCGCTTCGTTCAAAACTTGGGAGAATTAGCATTCACGTTTGCCCTGGGACCTGGCAAACTAAATTCAAATCCAATTTGTATTCGATTACGAATATCCACAGATAATTATACGTTTTGTTATTTATTTCTTCAAAACCACAACAAAGATTTATTCCACCTTTATATATGATTATGATTTAGAAATGCCGTGATCTTCGAATTCAGTAGGTTGGATACACTCTGAGTCAAACAGTTATTTCATCCAATACAATATGCTCACACGAAAAACAGTTCACCTTATGTCAATCATACAAGTACTGAGGATTACCTCGCCTAAAAAATTCGGATCATTACAACACATGGACAACATAGGGGGTCTTGCAACATAATCCATTCAGAGACATGACACAACATGCAAGTACAATAATCTAATGACAATTTCAACTGGTATCTAAAGAAGAACCGGGATTACCTTGGGCTTCAGATAGCAGAAACAGCAGGACCTCCTCCGTCTTCAAATGCAACATTCTTACTTCCTCCAATTCTTGGGTTGCTTGCATAATGCGTGCCGCTAATTCCGTAATTTCCAGCCTCAAGATAAAGATTACCTCATTCATGGCAGCCACACCATCTCTTTCTGCCTCTAGTAGAGCCTCAAGCACTATAATATCTGTGCTCAGACTGCTCTCCGGCGGTGTTGCCTCTGAACTGCTACCATCTGGTAACATGGATGGCGCACTGCTTCCACAAATAGATTCTGGGGTTGTACATTGTGTCCTAGTGTGAACGGCATCCTGAAAGGTTTCTGCTGGACATCAGTAAGAGATAGTTATCGTATGATCCAGGCAGTAAGCTTACATGGTAAACGACGGACGAATTATTGCCGAGCATGGCAAACTATATTTAAATGGTTCGAAGCAGCATCAGCCGAAAAGAAATTAAAATGGTAAGATGAAACTAGGGATGTAAGTGGCAAATAAACGACATCCGCCAGTCCCATCTAGTTAGTTTTTGCTACCTCCCTAGTTCATTTTCCTCAAAAAACAAAAACTCTTTTGAACTATCATACCACTAGTGGACTTTAATCGGGATTAAACGGGACCCAGTTGACATCCCTAGTTGAAAGGGAGTGTACAACCGCTATATTTAAGTTGCCAAGGCATCTAAGCAGTTGAAATAATCTGAGAAAGCACTTAACAGTGTGGCCTCATATAAACTACGAAGACAGTCTTGTGATGAAGTTGAGAGGAAAAGTTAAGGACTCAAATGAAATAGGCATGCATTTCTTTACGATAGTACAGCAGGCACTGCTGACATATTGGCCAACTCAGGTATAGCGTAACAACAAATAAGCATTCGAATCAAGCAATACAGCAAAGCAGACAACTGAACTATTTGTAATTCGGTAGGATTACACGTTGAGGGCACAAGCCAAGAAAGCAGCCCACTCGCATTACATTTCACATGTACTAAAACACACTGGCTTACCATATGTTGCTGTGAAGCCTAGCTGCTGTTGCAATGTTCTTTGAAGATATCGTCAGCATCCCGTGGTTGCAAATCTAGTTGTTGTAGTTTATTCTGCACCATCTATTTAGGTAAAATTAATTTTAATCGCATGCACTGGTCCGAATTGATCATCAATGGTTCATCTAAACTAATGAAAGAAGGGTGTGTGCATACACGACAATATATCTGCTTCCCTCTATTTTTATGCTTGTTCGAGGTGCCAGCCCCAAAAGAACAAATATTTTGCTTGATGGGGTTGGCAGCTCCATAATTAATAGAAGCATCAAATTAGTCATGCAACTTGGGAAGATCAAGAACACACAAACAAGTAATGAACAGAGGCTCGGAGCAGTGATGTAATAGCTAGCATCAGAAAATGTAGGGTAAAACGAACAAAAAGCAGCGGAACCACATGCTAGTTTGCTGATGTGTAATTAAGCATAGAGAACATTAAGCAGTCTGATGGAACCAACAGGTGGCATCAGAACAAAACTAAAGCATATTAACTATATGTGCACTGGTATGTAATTTAGCACATGTAACATGTTCACTGCCAGAAGTATGGCCCTACAGGTGCAAGCAGAATAACGCGTCTCATGAAAAACTGAATGATGCCCTGAAGAAATTCAAAGGTGCGGTGCTTATGCTAGGAAAGTGAACGTAGGCGCCGGCCGTTGGATAATAGTACCTGATTCTCGGCGGCGTATGGGTATCGTTGTCATACTTGATAGCTAAGGATCGTCGATGGTGCTCGTGTTGCGGTTGAGTTTGGGCCGGCTGTCACCGTCGCTGAAGCGGCTCCGGTGCTACGGTTGCGGCGCCTGTCGACATACAAGAAAGCTCATCTGTGGTAAGTGAACAGTTGCACGATAAAGAGAAAAACCGAAGGAGTACAAATCGAAATAACCTGATGAGGCTGCGGCGTCGGTAAAGCAGGGCCGGTGGAGTTGAATATGGCATTCGTGGAGCGGGTCCGGTGCAGTGGACGAAGGCTTCGGCGGGCGCGTTGTACAGTGCTTTCGGTGAGGCGGATCTGTTGCGGCGGACGAGGGCTTGTATGAAGGGCCAGCGAAGGGGCGGACGAGGGAGTCAGTGAAGGGCCTATGCTGTGGTGGACGAGGGCGCCGGTTAAGCAGATCCGGTGCGGTGGACCATGATGGCGGTCAAGGAGATCTGGAGCGGTGGACAAGCCAGTCGTTGAAGCGGCTCCGGTGAAGTGGTGAGTTGGCAGTTGGGGGTTCCAAGGTGCGGAAGGTAGATCCGGCGGGGTGTGAGGTCCACCGCTGCGGCGGAGGACTAGATTCGGCGGCTTGGCGTGGTTGGGGGGTCGGGGAGGGGAAGGGGAGGGTCTCTGTGGAAGAATTTTGGGGGCAAAGAGGGGAAACTATGGAGTTACCAAAGCAGCCCTTTTCCGTTCATGTGGCAGGGGTAAAACAGGAATATCGTAGGGCTAAACTTTCGGGCGCGTGATATTTCGATGTGAGCGGGAAGTTTGAAATCTTTTGGCGCCTAAAATTATAAGTATTCTGCTCTCGTATGGCCGACTTTGATATCATGGCCGACAATTTGTTTGTTTTGCACGCAAAAAAAATGTGCAAGTTTTGAAAATCAATGTCTCCAACTCGAAACTTAGATTCTCCATTCAATTCAAATATGGATCATTGAGCTACTACAAGCGAATACCATCATACGGTCCAATTCAAATGAAATTCCAAATGTGTGTTATCCTAAATATGATGACAAAAGCAAAAATGTGTATGTGGATGATTATAAAGTTTGAACATGCCCGTATGTGTATATCTCTAGGTTTGATATATGAATTTGAAATCACGAAATCCCGGCTTAAAAAATGTACCTTCGTTTAAATGAATTACAAAAGCTAATGATGGAGTCGAATTCCAAAATTCCAATCTTAGGTTTGTAATTCTGGTACATCAAGGTATATCACGCATGTTCAAAAGTATTGTTATCTCATAGTACAAACTGTGAAACAAATTGATCAACCATGAGTGCACAATATCTCAATTACGCTAAAGTCCCTCAAATATAGACACCTCACTCTTTATCTGAAGTCAACCCCCGCCCCACCACACACACACACACACACATAGAGAGAGAAGTCGTTCTCTCCCCCAAACACCAACACACGAGCACATTAACACCCCTCTCTCTTGTAAAGTCCGGACCCCAACATAGGTCTCTATCACTTTGTCTCTCGGGCATGCACACATCTCTTCCCTCACTCTCTAGGTCTCCCGCTATCTCTCTTACCCAAGCACAAACACTATGTAGAGTGTATATTTCCCATACACACAAAACGTCGCCCCCAAACGTCTATCTCCCTAGTCATGTGGTTCTCGCGCACTCACCTCACACACCACCCCCACTGCAAACAAGCACACTTTGTCTCCTTGTGCACCACTCTCCTCTTTCTATCTCTCCCACATGCGGACCCGCCCCAGCTCCTTCCCTGTATACATATATGTCGTGACTCTTTGCATATCTCCCTAATGTATAATCATTCTCTATTTCGCACATTGTTCTCTACACCATCTATTCTAGATCTCTCATGAAGTCCCTATCACACACACGATGACTCGCTTCCCTTGCGTCTCCGTTCATAGGCCAATTTCGGACAACATCAACATTGTCTCCCTATCTATACGCCATTTATGGACACAAACAACCCCTCTCGCCCCCTCTCTCCTCTCTCTCTCTCTCTCTCTCTCTCTCCGTTGCTAGCTCTCTCTTTCTCTCGCTCTCACACCCCTCTCCCACACACACACACACACTCGATGTCTCTTCCAAATAGTCTGCTCCCCCCGCCCGCACCCGTGCTATCTTGCTACTACACATGTCACACCATTCCCCCTTCCCTTATACTAGGTTTACATCATCAGTGGTCTCTCTACTCCACATACACTCTCTCCCTCTCACACACAAACGCGTGCACAAACACACACAGACACGCACAAACACCCATTTATCTAGATCCTCATCTCTCCTCATGTCCGCATGTGTATCTCACACACTCACTCTCTAATTATGTATATGTGTCTCCACGTTACACAACACAAAGCCCCATGTACATGTGTCTCTCTATCCTCCACACACATAGACACAAAGAATCTGTTATCATTTCCTAAGTCTCTAACATATCACACACTCACACTGTCTCTCTCTCTCTCGCAAACAAGCTCAACAAGGGTTTCCCCGTGAATAACTTACCGTCTATTCATCAACAGTCGTGGCAGTACGGCGAACGCGAGACGTGAAAAAGAATAAATCTACACGTGCTTAGACCACCTAGTATGACTACTAGGACTAGAGCAAGCCAAAAAGCGCGCCGCCGTCACCCCCTCCTTGTCGGCGACGGGAAAATCTTTGTTTTACACAGTCAAGAAGTCATTGTGCTAAGGCCCCACATGCCGAGGCGTTGAATAGAATGTAGATGCTAGTTTACGGAAGCAAGTATCGATAATACGTTTGTATCTCCATACTTATATTTCTTCTCTTATAAAAAACCGAGTTGGTGATGATGGTACGTGTGCCATCTTGCAATATAGACGGTCTGATCTATATCTGACGGATGGAAATTAAACTAAAAGATACCCGCACCCCTCTCCACATTTGCAGACAAGGCCTTCCCTCGTTCATCCTTATCTCCAACAAACCTCATTGTTGAGCAATTAAGAAAGGAAGCCTCTGGAACAAACTGGCCTGGTGGCCGCTGCCGGCGTCGTCAATCCCCATGCCTCCGCTCAGTCCGACCACCAACCACCACCACACCCCACTCCTCTTCACCTTATCTCATTTTTCTCGAGATATCATTAGTTTTTACACATGGGATTACTCCCGCAAGGGTCGATCACAACAAGTGTTTTATAAAAAAATGCATCTTGATGTTCCGTGGAATGCATGGATCTTGCTAGTACTCCTACACAAGACTAAGTTGGTGATGCTGGTGTGTCTGCCATCCGTCGTTTCTGACCATTAGATCTACATCTAACGATTGTGAGGTAAGTTGTTGCCTTTTCTCACCAACATCCCACTTGTCTACCAATTTGCAGAAAAACCCATAATTAGTATCTTAAAACCAACCACATCCCTCCCTGACCTCACCAAAACAGCCCAAGGAATATATTTTAATTGAAACATAATATATCTCTAGTGACATATGCATATCAAAATTAGAGTGTTTTGTACCAAGTTTGTGAATAAGTATTATTCTAATTATGATTCGTTGCAACGGACATGAACATTGCTAGTATTTCCAACCATGCATTTTTTTCCTAGTATTCCATAGTTTCGAGTTTTCCATCAAGATATTAGTCACTCATGGTTGATATTTACCTTCAATCATGTACACATATGCACTATGTAACTAGCCTTGCTTATTGGCTTCCAAAGCTTAACTTTCACTCCTACTTCCAATATGTAGAGTATTTAACAAAAAACTACCACTTTCAATCAGCCCTAGGAAGAATCTATTGTACAAAAAATAGCAAAAACATACCCAAAATTTCTTAATCCACGCCAAAAACTACCTAGTACTCCTACCGATTAGGTTCGTTTAAACCCATTTATGACAGGGTTGGCCCGCACGTCCGTGCTGAGAGGCAGCTTAAACCAACACATTTTGTTTGACCGTTGACATGAGGGACCCACATCTGACCTTCGATCCTATTATTCCCCCTCAAATCATTATTTTTCTTGAACATTACTTCAAACAGTACTGATGCGTGTTCGTCGGTGGCGCCGGTGATGAGCGAGTTGGCCACCGCTCCGCCGGACGGGCCGGACGCCGCGCTGGCCTCCGCACGGGTTGGCAGGCTGGCCTGAGCGTGACTCACGAGCAAGCAAGCCGCCGCGCTGGCCTTCGCTCAAGCCAGATGGCTGGCCTTAGCGCGGCCCGCCCGAGCAAGCCGCCGTGCTGCCGTGCCAATCTAGCTAGCAAACCTTGCAGACAAGCAGCTGGACGGAGCTATCTTGGCTAGCTAGCGGCCACGAGCGCCGGACGGAGCTGGCATCCAGGCTGCCGCAACATGGGCTCCGCACCGCCGACGGTTTTGACCTCGCCTTCTGCCGGCGGCGGTAGCTGCGTCCCATGGCCGAGGATGACTAGGTGGACGGGCCGGAGGTAGGAGGTCACTCGAGGATTTTTGTTGGTAAGAGCATGTACAATTGTTGATAAGGTAGTCTTATCTTAAGAGTGCCACGTATGCAAGTGGTAGTGGTTTCTTGGCATTTTAGTGGTTTCTTGCATTATTAGAGCAAGTACAATAGAGCTGAGTCAGCGGGCTATAAGAAATAAACTAGTATATTTCTGCTTAGTTGGAGGAAAGAGAAGAGGAGAGAGAAGGTAAGCGGGCTCTTCGTGAGAATGAGAAGTGGGCCACATAATAAAAAAGTAGTACACTCTTTTGATCTATTATTGTACATGTTGGCTATAAGATGGGCTGTAGATGACATGGCACTGGCTTATAGCCAGCAGCTGGCTATACTATTAACCATTAGGGGTTTCTTGTAAGGAACAATGTACGTACTACTAGCGAAAAAAGGCGATTCTAGGTTGCGCTGTACTCCAACGAGTACTACTAGTGGTCGCGGGAGTGTATACCTCGTTTTGTGGGTTCGATCCCGGCCGAACGCACGGAGGCCTTTTTTTAAAAATAGTACTACCACACTTCGCTGCGAGCCAATATTTTACACGGGTAGTTTGAGTTTTGAAGTCAAACGGATGTGCGGCCCCACAATCTAGGTGCACTGGACAGCCTAGCCACGTGAACGGGTTTTCCTTCCCAGCATCCCGTGGCTCGCGTGCTCGCCCTAGCCGCACCTCGCTTGCAGCTTCCAGCTAGTAGCATATTTAAACTAGCGCCTCCCAATTAAGCCAGAGGAGCCGGAAAAGCCTGGCGGGGCATTGGGAACTGTGCAATATGGCTCTGTACGTAAAGTGCTCTACTACTACTCTGTAGCTTGTGGTGTTGCACGCATGGACTTCACTCCATTATCGGCTCTACTATAAAAGAAATTCCTCTTGACGTGTTTTTTTGAAACGAAGGCAAAAGCTTTGCTTCATCTCATTCATAAAGAAGGAACTACTAACAAAGTTCGACGAGATCCATTACACCTCCACAAATGGAAGCGAAAAGCCTAGTCTCGCTGTATCAAATAACCCAAATGTTCTGCCCCTGCAGTAACCGTCGCTGATAAACAGGCTGCTAGTGTGTGCGTGAGAGGAGCGGCTGAATAGAGCACCGAGAGTACCCACTAGGCCACTACGCAGGTGTACTTCCCCTGCATTGATAGTACAGCGATGGTTCTAGAGAACAGTAGTACCCTCCACTTCCAACTGTAGCTCCTTGGCCCTGGGATTTAAGAGTTCAAAACTGGTACACTATACTAGACTAGACTAGAAGTACAGTACATCGCACTACTAGTTGAGAAAAGTAGTACTCGTACTGCTACAGTACGAGTACGTACTCCTCCGTCACATAATGTAAGACGTTTTTTGACACTAGTTGGCATGTACAAAAAATGGCAAAAACATACCCAAAATTTCTTAATCCACGCCAAAAACTACTACCTAGTGCCAAAAATTTCTTACTAGTGCTATTATTTACAGTATAATGCAATCCCATAACGTTCCATAATGCTAGTACTAGTAGTAAATAATAGCCTCACCCCTTCGCTGAGGAACGATCTACAGTTGGAAGGGACGAGGCCCTGCGGTTACTACGCTCTTATCTCCTCCTCGCCAGTCCCCCCCCGAAGAGAAGGCAGTTCGTCGCTGCACCCATGGATTCGCCAGGTGGTTCTCCTCCTCATCGGGGCTGGGAGACCTTGGACGACGATCCTCTGGGAGAAATCGCACGCCGCTCCGACGTCCTCACCGTCGCAAGACTCGGTGCTTCCTGCACCAACTTTTTCAAGACGCTGCTTAAACAGGCTTGGGAAAAGGCCATGCTTGTTGGTCTTCCATGCGTCCTCGAGGAGAAGGTTCTTCTATGGGACAATCCTTCGAACAGTCCACCGCTCCCTGGCCATGGTTGCACGTTGACTCCGCTAGAGTTGCCGACGTTGACAGGTAGTCGGATTCTGTCCGATGAGCAGGTCAGTAATGGAGTTTGATCATGTAGTACTTAGTTATTCCATTTCCATCCCGTAATTTCTCCGCTGCCCACCGTCTTATATATAGGTCTGGGTCGGTGCCAACGAAGATTGGCTTGCATACCTCCGGCCGAATACCACCATCATTTTGCACAACATCCACAGCAGTGTGGCTGTTCCGGTAGACCCCTTCTCCACCATTGGGATCGGCCTTCCGGACTGGCTGGGCTTGAATACGTATGATGATGCCTACATGAGATTGAAGAAGATAGCAATTGCGCACCCGCCGACAAAGCGATGCGGCTACGACGATTACTATCTCATCGCGGTGTTCGACATAAGGATTGCCATCAATGTAAGAGGCAGTAACGGCAGAGGCTAGCGCATGTTGGCGGCGGCAGATTTGTACCCCTACACGTTCGAAGACGCCGTGCACCATCTTGGCCGCATCTTCGTGGTGACAAGCCAGGGGACTTGTTTCATCTGGTTGCCATCCTACGGTACGGGAGATTACAAACGGAATGCACAAACCATCATTTGCATCCCTAATGGTACTCCATTATTTTGCAGGGACCAGTCATCCCCCGATCAAAATAAGATCGCCGATCCTGGATGTGCAATTGCATCCGCGATTCGGTCTAACCTGGAACCTTGTAGCTGACTTTGGCATATTGGGATCAACTATCTTAGCAGTCGTTACCCATGGTACCACTGATGTGCAACATGGTCACACAATCTACCACGATCGGACCGTCACCATCTACCCAGGTATTCCATTTTTTAACCCTCTCGCCTTCTCTTTCATTGTTGTACTAGTAGTATACTTTGTAGTACTAGTAGGAGTACTTTTTACCTTGGAGGACGCGTATAGCTAGCTAGGCCCTTGAAGACTTGAACCCACTAGCTGCCACCATTTTTGTTTTTCCATGTCTTACTATCTCATCCATGTAGCCAAGAGTGGCTATATATAATAAGCCGGTTATTTTATTTCCTCTGTACCGGAGTAGTACTATTTGCTGCACAGTATTACTGACCGCCATATTTGAGCACAACATTATTATGCATGGACCTTGACTATGTACGTCACCATGTGTCCAGGTCTGGGATGCCGCGTGTACCAGATGAACGGCGCCGAGTTCGACCCCCGTGATGCTACGTGGGTGCCGAGGAACACTCTTGGAGAGTACTCGCTTTTCATCGGGGACAGCTACCCCATTGTGAAGCGGATGCCACCTTCCGTGCACGACACGGAAGGCCTACCGTTCATGAAGCATGGTTGTGTCTTCAGTGCGCACCACCGGATGAACGTCATGCTGGGACACGCTATCCCTGATTTATGCCGCTTCAGCTTGGATGAGTCTCCATCATGTGGAATCGGACTAGAAAGCTGTGACAATGATTCCTGTTGCCCACCGCTATGGATCGTGCCATCCATGAAGAACACCTGGGACCGGAACCTGGAGGAGGACATGTAGCCCATCTATAACGTGTAAGTGGAGTACGGTAATTGTGAACGGTAGCGCTGTGAATATATGTAGACTAGTCGTGCACAAATTTATCACATGAATTGGAGATGAACTTGTGTGGCATACTGGCATTTGTCCTTTAGAATTTATTACTAGTAAATGTGTTATGTGTATGTGCAACTTGTGTGGTTGTTGCACGGGCTCCAACACGCTCTTTGAGAACAAAAGGTGGCACAGCTTTGGATATACCTGACGTGGCGGCATCATACAGTAGCATCATTCGCTATAGTTGTAGTCCACTCCTACTAGGACGACAACTCCTATAAAACATTGCGCTTGGCTCTTTGCCTCTTCGGGAGGTTCAACAGTTCATACTCGTGTGAACCTTGCACTTGGCTCTTTGCCTCTTCGGAAGGTCCAACAATGATGATACTACAGTACAATATGCTTCTGGCAGTCTGACACCGATTGAACTGCTGCACGTCCACCGCGAGGGCGAGGGCGAGGGGGAGGGAGAGGGAGAGGGCGCTGTAGTCAAAACCCTCTCCTCGTCCTGCGAACCACCGCACGCGTGGGCGAGGGAGAGGCATAGTAAGCAAGCTTCTCCTCGTTCGGCGAGTTGACGGGACACATCAAAGCAGTACTAGTACTAGTAGTAGTAGTCCATACTGCCTCCTTTCCGATTAATATGGCTTAATTTGAAACGAGAAAAATACACTGGCGGTCAACGTATGTAACAATACGCTCTTTACGGTCACTACATATAAGTTTTGCGGCGATTATACGATCACTAGCTCATCGTAGAGCACCGTATTGCACCCTACTGACCGGCCACATAGTCGACGTGGCACTTTGTTGACTGGTTAAATTGTCACCTGGTTTCTGGGTCCCACCTGTCAGTTGGCAGAGCAAAGAAATCAGTTAAACAAAACTTTACGCAGGCGCGACACGAGTCCAACCCTTGCGCGCGAACCGCCCTGGCTGTTTATGTGAGTGCATGCACGTGTCCTCCCCTCGGTCTTCCAACAAAGAGTGTACATCGGCTATAAAACAAAGAGTGTAGTACATGATGTACATCTACACTACCAATGCATTTAGCCTTTAATCTAAATTGATATTGATTGACTAATGCACCAACTTGTGCTGTAGGTATATGCTACATGCCTATCCTTAATTACAGCATGCAACGACCTTCATTTAATCTTCTTATCTCAATGGTCGCATGCACACATAAGTCTGCTACTTTTGGGCGTTAATTATGCCCTGGTCAATGTGTAAATCTCTAAATGTACAGTCTTTCACGAACGTAGGGAGTAGGTTGAGCACTTGAGCGTGAGCGTGTGTGTTGCGTCGTGTGCTGTGTCTCGCATGGGTGCGTGAGTGTTGCGTGCGTCCATGTGTACGTGTGAGTGTTGCATGTTGCATGCATGCATGCATGCATGGGGCTTACTCCCTCCCATTGACATGTTCATATTTCAAGCTTCCTCTGTTGTCGGGACCCCAATTCCAAGTCATATCGATCTAGCCGGTAACACCTCATATCACTTTGCGGCCTCACGCACGATATTCCCATGGGTGTCGCCTTACCATGGCCCGGGACCGTTTGCGTCTTTTGGCTCACGTATATGATAGTGTCGCTAGCATCCATATGACAGAGAACCCGGGCCGACATGACTAGTCGTGAACCCAAAGTGGCACTAACTTACGGGGACAGGCATACATGAATCAACATCGAGCATGTCGGTCAGCAGCATGCGAATCCGGGTTGTAGCACTGGGCTAACAGGACTCCGGTGAACCGGGCTGTAGCAGGCTAGGCAGGACTCCGGATGTCACCGCGTGACATTTCCCCGAAGGGACAGACACAGGAATGAAGTGAATCACATGCCGGCCAGTCAAGTGTTCCGGAGCAGTAGTGCTGGGCTAGCAGGACTCCGGTGAACCGGGCTGTAGCGGACTACTATGGCTCATGGAAGCACTAGACTACATTTCCCCATAAGAGAGGCTACCAAGGATAAACAACTGGGTTGTCGGAACCCACACATACCAAGCATTTCAACCATACACACAATATGCTCGATATGTGCAAATACAACATGGCATCACAACAAGACTCTACGACTCAGAGTATTTATTCATTAGGCTCCGAGGAGCGAGATATTACAAACATGGGTCTCATGACCCAACATTCAGAGCCTACAAGTCAAAGCACATGCGGAAGCTTAACATGTCTGAGTGCAGACATCTATAAATGAAAAAGGCTGAGAAGCCTGACTATCTACCAGATCCTGCCGAGGGCACAAGATCGTAGCTGAGGTATCAAGCTAAACGTCGAAGTCCACACGGAACTACTAGCGAGACTGACGTCTCTCTGCAAAACATAAAATAAGAAAACGTGAGTACAAATGTAACCAGCAAGACTTACATCAGAACTATCTACATATGCATCGGTATCAACAAAGGGGGTAGTGGAGTTTAACTGCAGCAAGCCAGCTTTGACTCCGTGGCAATCCTGAACTACGACTGCAAGCAACTCTTTTGAGGTGGCGCACACGAGTCCACATATTCACCATATCGATACACCACTATGGATCCGCTCCCGTCTCCCTACGAGAACGCCATCCATAGCACTCACGCTTATCTTGCGCATTTTAGAGTATCGACTTTCACTTGTCTATGAACTGTACAGGCAACCCAGAAGTCCTTTACTGCGGACACGGCTATTCGAATAGATGATGTTAACCCTGCAGGGGTGTACTTCGTCACACACGCTCTCGCCACTTACCACCATGTACACTTCGTGTACCTCGGCAACCTTCAAGTGGAAGCCTGGCGAGGGAGTCGGCCATGACCTGACTAACCACACAAGTCTCTCGTCCAGGTTTATCGCCTATTCGGGTTCCATCCGCAACGAGATCCGGCCGGGGTGTCGCTCACGGCCCCAAACGATGTGTGCAGGGTTCCTGAGCCCACCATCCGGGTGCCACTCGGTACACCAGGCCACGTGTGCCTAGTCTGTCCCAAGCCCACCTGTACCGGGTGCCACTTGGTAGACTACTAACACTACCTACAAACACCAGAAACTAGTTGCAACTCCTGGACAGAGATCGGGTTGATTAATAAGTCGAGAGGGGCACTTAAGCATTCCAATGTGTGGTAGTAACTGTTCATGGATCACAAACACAGAACTCAGTTCCTGAGGACGGCTTCAATGAGACAACCCACCATGTACTCCTACATGGCCTCTCACCGCTACCTTTACCAAATCGTGTTCACACACTTAGTTCTCAACAATAGGACATGTTCACCACATTCCAATTCATCCCCGATGAATCAGACCTGACTCAACTCTAAGCAGTAGCAGGCATGACAAACAAGCATGAATGAGTAGGCACATCAGGGCTCAAACAACTCCTACTCATGCTAGTGGGTTTCATCTATTTACTGTGGCAATGACAGGTCATGCAGAGGATAAAGGGGTTCAGCTACCGCAGCAAGTAACAGATGAATCGTTGTTGTCCTAATGCAGTAAAAGAGAGCAGGAGCGAGAGAGTGGGATTGTATCGGAATGAACAAGGGGGTTTTGCTTGCCTGGCACTTCTGAAGATAGCATTGAGTCTTCATTAGTGTCAACGATCACAACGTCGGAACAACGTCTACCGAGGGGAACAAATACCGGCAACAGAGAAGGAAAACACAATCAATGCAATGCACAATATGATGCATGATCATGATATGTCAATATGCTGTGTTTTAAGCTAATGCAACTAGCAACATGTTAAATGGAGTTGGTTTGAGTCATTTTGAACCAAAGGTTCAATCCCAAACTCAACTTATGAATTTAAATAGTGCCTTATCATGTTTTGATATAAACAGCAGGTTTAAGTTTCTCTAACATGCATGGAACCAGCATAAATGGATAGATTGGATTTTTCTGATCATTTTTCATATATAAATCTTTTCATTCTGAGCTACAGATTATTTTCTATGATTTTTAGAAGTTTATAGGATTTTCTGGAATTGCTGAATTATTTTAAATCCAGAAAACCAATACTGCGTCAGCATGACATCATGCTGACGTCAGCAGGTCAACGGGCCACGGTCCAGGTCAAACCTGACGCGTGGGTCCCGTATGTCAGTGTAATAGGGCAAGAACAGAGGCTGACCAGTGGGTCCGGGTCAACGTACACGTCAGCATAGTCAAAGCTGACGGGTGGGTCCATCGTGTTTAGATTAATCTTAATCTATTTTTGTTAGCTGGTTAATTAGGCAGTGGGGCCCGGCTGTCAGTGAGATAAGGGGGGTTAGTTAGGCGCTGATGATGGTGCCACGTCACCAGCACCGGAGTCCAGCCGGCGGTGACCACAGAACACGGCGGGGGCACGCCGGACTTGCGCTAGAGGCGTCAGCTTGGTGCGCTGAGGGCACCAGGGGATAGCCCTTGATCTTGCGCATCCAAAGGACCAAGTGGGAGGTCGCGGGGTCACCGGAATTCATGCCGGTGACGAGCTTTGGCGGCGGTGGTGTTCGGTGGTGCACGGGCGCGTCGCTACGGTGTATCAGTGAGAAAATGGAGAGGCTGGGCAGCACCTGCTAGGCACGGGGAGCACTAAGAGCAGCACGGTGAGGCCATGGGAGCATGGAGGCCATGCGTGCAACGGCAATGGCGGACGGTGGGTTCGGTGCTCGTGGGGGACGGTGCTACGGCAACGAAACGGGGGCAGGGTTAGGGTGGAAATGACCGGGGGCTCACCGCGGTCACGAAGAGCTTCTCGGCGAGCTCGGGGAGGCACGGACGGCGTCAAATCGATGGTGGGGTTGCCGGCGTCCGAAGCTCGAAGACGATGACGATGCGGTCGTTGCAGGGCGTCCGGAGTGGCTTCTTTCGGTGGAGAGGCGTAGCGCGAGGTGGCAGAGCTGCTGGGCATCCTAGCTAGGCGAGGGGGGCTCAGTGGCCACGACAACGGCGAGCGGCGTCGACGAGCTCCGCTCGGGCAGAGAGGGAGAGAGGGCAGAGAAGGGAAAAGAGGTCGAGAGAGAGCGAGAGAGTTGGGGGGGCTGCGTGGCGACGCATGGAGGCATCCAGGCCCTCGGCGGCAAGCAGTAGCTGGCGAGGCGTGTGGCCAGCGTGCAGCGACCACGCGCTCGTCCTTCTGTCCAGGGAGGAAGACGATAAGGGGGGGCCTAGCTGGGCTGGGCCGCTACAGTGGTGGGCTGGCCCCTCTGGTGGCTGCACAGGTGAGGCCAGGTAAATTTTCCCTCCTCTCTGACTTTTATTTCTCTTTTCTAGTTTTTTTGTAATTTGTTTTGACTTGATTTAAAACATCAAATCATTTTTTAAACTTTCTGTAAATTGTTATGTGAGCTCCGAAACTAGTCCAAGGTCACAGGCAACTCACAAAAATATATGAACTTTATTTCTTATATAACAGAAATAAATCCAACCCAAATATGTCATTGATTTAATTCAAAAAGGCCCAAAATAAATATTTCTGTCATTCCAAAAATATTGGTTTGAATTTTATTCTTGCCAATATTTTTCAAGGTTAACAGGAACATTTTCTTGGGCTTCTTTGAGAAGATTTTAATGTTGATCATTTTTAAAAGGTTTCTGAGGCTTTGAAAATTCCTCAATTCAAATTTCATTTGAATTTAAACATGATGCATGGATGCAAGAGAAATCAAGCAAGGGCTGATCTGGGGTTGTGACAGCTCACCCCCACTAAACAAGAATCTCGTCCCGAGATTCAAGACGTGAGGTAAGAAGACAGAGGGACACAAGCTAGCACAATCTTCACGATCCAGGTTGCACTTCATAAGAACGTTGATTCGATCTTCGTCTCAACGTCTTGCTTTGAGGACTACATCCAACATGACAACGAGTAGAAAGGGAGAATTTTAGAAGAATCGATCTTTCTGAGATTCGAGCAACTTAGGATCATCTTAATGATCACAAGATCAGTTCACGGAGTGGGACATAGAAACATCTCTGGAGCTGAGAGGCAAAACATGCATCAGGAGGGACGGAAGAAACAATTTGATGAAGGTTTCAGAATAGTGAGGAAGAATTGCCATGATTCCATAATGGGGCACCTTGGGAAAAGGTGACTCGTAGAATTATTCCCTCAAGTGGCAAAAAGAATTACTTTTGATATAATATCATTGAAACCCTTTATGCCAGCCTAAGGCAATCACAAACGATCGTTCGAGGGAGTTCGGGAGAACGACACACTCGGGCTAGAATGGACGATGTGGACTACCTTGTTGAAGACAACGAAATGGATGATTTTTGCTTATCATCGGAAATGAATGGGACTCATGGTAAGTCCACCTTTGAAGATGGACCTGGACAGCAACTGCTGAGAAGGGCAGCCCACGGAAAATTGGCACGATGGGGTGCAAGCTGGGAACAAAATGCAACCGTTGGGAATGTTCCAACCATCATATCTGCCTGAGATTCAGATCCGATTGGTGATAGGATACTTCAGACTCAGCATGTCTGAAAAGAAAGTTTGCAACACAATTCGACGAGATGGCGTTGCGAGATTCTCGGGAGATGAACTATGATAGCAAGCTCCAAAACATGAGCTGGTTCTGCTACATACATGTGAACACACTGTCCCAGACAAGCATGACCACGTAGTAGTCTTATAACAAAACACTACCGAGTTTAGTTGGGGAACCATCAACGAGGATATCGAAGCCTTGTGCATGAACTAGTATTCGCATGGCAACTCCTTTTCCTTGAACAAATCAATCAGTGGCTTGGGGTGCTAGGGATTCATATAGAATGGAGGTTGCAAGTCTCCAGACCACAGAATACTTCGCACGTATGCATGACTGACTTGGGATGATTCCAAAGGAGGCAAAACAAACTTTCTCGAGATCACGGCGGCAACTTGCATCGATTGCACATAAACCAGAGGAAGTCACTTCTTTCATCCAACATATGCTTCATGAACGGAACACGAAGATAATGCTTATAAAGTTTCCAATACTAGCTGGATGTTCAACACGAGTCATGGAGAAGGTAGCAGTGTTGCTGATGGGCTCAACAACAAATCATCCAGGTTTCCATGGAGATGGAATCCATAATTATGTGAACAAGTGATAGCATTGGTCAGACCCAAAAGATATAACGGTGTATGCTCGAGGGATCAACCACGAGTAAGACAACATTATGAACATCGTTGGTTCTGATTTGATTTGATGATAGCCCATACTCAAATCCAAGTCTTGATACGACAATAGGTCCAACAACTGATCACAGGGACCAATGATGAAGATATCATCTATCTTCAACACATGCAAATATATCCCTTGAAATGAACTACGCTGGCAAGCTTTTATCTTCCAACTCTCCAAGTTGTTGTTTAGCTTGACCAACTAGCTCAGGGGTATCCAACACAGATTCTTGGAGAAGGGGTGGTTTATAAGAAAACCAACTTGATCACGAGCTCAACATAATAGTCAGGGGATAACCAAGTAACACTTCCGAGAAGATATTCGGAAAATCACGAACCACCGATATGTTACTAAGCTCGAGAACGATCTTGCTTTTCAGGGCAAGACGATGTGATCCAGAGAGTGATGGATTGACACAATCCTATCTCGTTGATCGAGGTGTGCACCAGGGAAAATGGACTAGGTCGCACGATAAATCTTAGGATGATGATTCAGTAACCAACACGCTAAGAATAAAATTATTGTCCGTTAACTACCGAGCAACACGGTTGCTAGGAGTATTGATTTCACACATCACAGTTCACTTGTCAGCATCCCGGTTGTGACAACACGGAGACCGAGAGATGAATAATGGTGGCGAGAAGTATCACTACATCAAGAATTCATGAGAGATTGTGCAATTCTCACGTCACTCTTGATATGAAAGAGGTGACATTCCAAGGTAGAACAGATCAAAGGCTGGATTGGCAATTTGATCTGCGGAATACAACTACTTTGACCCAATCCTCGAAATGGACAAGGTACTGGAGTTTGTTTCTCCTAGTCATTCTGGATTAGAATGGCTTGACAGACCACAAGAATAATAGGCATCGATAACACAAATGCACAATTACTCCTGACTATCAATTGATAGACGAGGCTAGAAAATAACTAAAGAGGGACAACTCAAAGAAACAAATGATCTTCTGAGTTATGGATGCACGGTTTAGCATGTCGAACAAGTTCAACATATTTCTTCCGTATAACCCATGCTGTAAAGGAAGGACTGGCAGATTCACAATTCAGAATGGAGGACTCATCAAGAGCACTCTTATTGTGATCTTTTGGTTTAAGAACTTCTGCCATAAGCAGTTCGTGGTATTTGGAAGAAGGAAATACCACGGACCTCGAGGACTATCGCAAAGGTTACTAATATCCTAAAGGAACTAGCAACACTATCAATATGAATGAGTAGAGTGAATCTCGGGCTCAAGAACCCAGAATAGAATGCCTACTAACTAAATGGCATCACGGGATGCTTTCGAGAATAATGGCCAGAATCATCACACTGGGGATACAAAGCATGGCTAGATTACTAGGTGACTCCCTAAAACACCTAGGGTCATAATAATAGCTCCAACATATATACCGAGGCAATAGAGTGCCTCAACGCACCGGTAGTGTGCTTAATCTGGCCCAAAGGGACGCAAAACAGAGGGAAAGGATTTTGCAAATGCATCAGGCTGTTTAGAAACCTGGGATGACTCGGATAGCATAACGGCTGTAAATGCTCGAAAGATTTGAGACATCCTGCAAAAATGGTGGCATAACCATTCAGAATCACAATATCAAGGTTCCGAGATCAACTGTCAACATACGGAAGTAGTAGGAACTGAACTGAGGCCTGGAACCAACAATCTTACGAGCCTACGGATTAGTAACACATGATCCTGATAGAATATGAGAAGCCTAGTTCTTAATCCCCGTAGAAGAGAAGAGGGTGACTCAGATCAGAAGGCTATAAGGTAAAGGGGTAAAAAGAGCCTTACGTTCCCTTCCACAATCAATTCCCTTATATAACTAAAGCATTTCTAGACTCAACTTCGACCAGTTTGGCTTGGTAATCCTACAGGCAGTCAGGCTCTGATACCAAAGCTGTCGGGACCCCGATTCCAAGTCATATCGATCTAGCCGGTAACACCTCATATCACTTTGCGGCCTCACGCCTGGTATTCCCACGGGTGTCACCTTACCATGGCCCGGGACCGTTTGCGTCTTTTGGCTCACGTATATGATAGTGTCGCTAGCATCCATATGACAGAGAACCCGGGCCGACATGACTAGTCGTGAACCCAAAGTGGCACTAACTTACGGGGACAGGCATACATGAATCAACATCGAGCATGTCGGTCAGCAGCGTGCGAATCCGGGCTGTAGCACTGGGCTAACAGGACTCCGGTGAACCGGGCTGTAGCAGGCAAGGCAGGACTCCGGATGTCACCGCGTGACATTTCCCCGAAGGGACAGACACAAGAATGAAGTGAATCACATGCCGGCCAGTCAAGTGTTCCGGAGCAGTAGTGCTGGGCTAGCAGGACTCCGGTGAACTGGGCTGTAGCGGACTACTATGGGTCATGGAAGCACTAGACTACATTTCCCCATAAGAGAGGCTACCAAGGATAAACAACTAGGTTGTCGGATCCCACACATACCAAGCATTTCAACCATACACACAATATGCTCGATATGTGCAAATACAACATGGCATCACAACAAGACTCTACGACTCAGAGTATTTATTCATTAGGCTCCGAGGAGCGAGATATTACAAACATGGGTCTCATGACCCAACATTCAGAGCATACAAGTCAAAGCACATGCGGAAGCTTAACATGTCTGAGTACAGACATCTATAAATGAAAAAGGCTGATAAGCCTGACTATCTACCAGATCCTGCCGAGGGCACAAGATCGTAGATGAGGCATCAAGCTAAACGTCGAAGTCCACACGGAACTACTAGCAAGACTGACGTCTCTTTGCAAAACATAAAATAAGCAAACGTGAGTACAAATGTACCCAACAAGACTTACATCAGAACTATCTACATATGCATCGGTATCAACAAAGGGGGTAGTGGAGTTTAACTGCAGCAAGCCAGCTTTGACTTAGTGGCTATCCTGAACTACGACTGCAAGCAACTCTTTTGAGGTGGCGCACACGAGTCCACATATTCACCATATCGATACACCACTATGGATCCGCTCCCGTCTCCCTACGAGAACGCCATCCATAGCACTCACGCTTATCTTGCGCATTTTAGAGTATCCACTTTCACTTGTCTATGAACTGTACAGGCAACCCAGAAGTCCTTTACCGCGGACACGGCTATTCGAATAGATGATGTTAACCCTGCAGGGGTGTACTTCGTCACACACGCTCTCGCCACTTACCACCATGTACACGTCGTGTACCTCGGCAACCTTCAAGCGGAAGCCTGGCGAGGGAGTCGGCCACGACCTGACTAACCACACAAGTCTCTCGTCCAGGTTTATCGCCTATTCGGGTTCCATCCGCAAGGAGATCCGGCCGGGGTGTCGCTCACGGCCCCAAACGATGTGTGCAGGGTTCCCGAGCCCACCATCCGGGTGCCACTCAGTACACCAGGCCACGTGTGCCTAGTCTGTCCCAAGCCCACCTGTACCGGGTGCCACTTGGTAGACTACTAACACTACCTACAAACACCAGAAACTAGTTGCAACTCCTGGACAGAGATCGGGTTGATTAATAAGTCGAGAGGGGCACTTAAGCATTCCAATGTGTGGTAGTAACTGTTCATGGATCACTAACACAGAACTCAGTTCCTGAGGACGGCTTCAATGAGACAACCCACCATGTACTCCTACATGGCCTCTCACCGCTACCTTTACCAAATCGTGTTCACACACTTAGTTCTCAACAATAGGACATGTTCACCACATTCCAATTCATCCCCGATGAATCAGACCTGACTCAACTCTAAGCAGTAGCAGGCATGACAAACAAGCATGAATGAGTAGGCACATCAGGGCTCAAACAACTCCTACTCATGCTAGTGGGTTTCATCTATTTACTGTGGCAATGACAGGTAATGCAGAGGATAAAGGGGTTCAGCTACCGCAGCAAGTAACAGATGAATCATTGTTGTCCTAATGCAGTAAAAGAGAGAAGGAGCGAGAGAGTGGGATCGGAATGAACAAGGGGGTTTTGCTTGCCTGGCACTTCTGAAGATAGCATTGAGTCTTCATTAGTGTCAACGATCACAACGTCGGAACAGTGTCTACCGAGGGGAACAAATACCGGCAACAGAGAAGGAAAGCACAATCAATGCAATGCACAATATGATGCATGATCATGACATGTCAATATGCTGTGTTTTAAGCTAATGCAACTAGCAACATGTTAAATGGAGTTGGTTTGAGTCATTTTGAACCAAAGGTTCAATCCCAAACTCAACTTATGAATTTAAATAGTGCCTTATCATGTTTTGATATAAACAGCAGGTTTAAGTTGCTCTAACATGCATGGAACCAGTACAGATGGATAGATTGGATTTTTCTGATCATTTTTCATATATAAATCTTTTCATTCTGAGCTATAGATTATTTTCTATGATTTTTAGAAGTTTATAGGATTTTCTGGAATTGCTGAATTATTTTAAATCCAGAAAACCAATACTGCGTCAGCATGACATCATGCTGACATCAGCAGGTCAACGGGCCACGGTCCAGGTCAAACCTGACGCGTGGGTCCGTATGTCAGTGTAATAGGGCAAGAACAGAGGCTGACCAGTGGGTCCGGGTCAACGTACACGTCAGCATAGTCAAAGCTGACGGGTGGGTCCATCGTGTTTAGATTAATCTTAATCTATTTTTGTTAGCTGGTTAATTAGGCAGTGGGGCCCGGCTGTCAGTGAGATAGGGGGGTTAGTTAGGCGCTGATGATGGTGCCACGTCACCAGCACCGGAGTCCAGCCGGCGGTGACCACAGAACACGGCGGGGGAACGCCGGACTTGCGCTAGAGGCGTCAGCTTGGTGCGCTGTGGGCACCAGGGGATAGCCCTTGATCTCGCGCATCCAAAGGACCAAGTGGGAGGTCGCGGGGTCACCGGAATTCATGCCGGCGATGAGCTTTGGCGGCGGTGGTGTTCGGTGGTGCACGGGCGCGTCGCTATGGTGTATCAGTGAGAAAATGGAGAGGCTGGGCAGCACCTGCTAGGCACGGGGAGCACTAAGAGCAGCACGGTGAGGCCATGGGAGCACGGAGGCCATGCGTGCAACGGCAATGGCGGACGGTGGGTTCGGTGCTCGTGGGGGACGGTGCTACGGCAACCAAACGGGGGCAGGGTTAGGGGGGAAATGACCGGGGGCTCACCGCGGTCACGAAGAGCTTCTCGGCGAGCTCGGGGAGGCACGGACGGCGTCAAATCGACGGTGGGGTTGCCGGCGGCCGAAGCTCGAAGACGATGACGATGCGGTCGTTGCAGGGCGTCCGGAGTGGCTTCTTTCGGTGGAGAGGCGTAGCGCGAGGTGGCAGAGCTGCTGGGCATCCTAGCTAGGCGAGGGGGAGCTCAGTGGCCACGACAACGGCGAGCGGCGTCGACGAGCTCCGCTCGGGCAGAGAGGGAGAGAGGGCAGAGAAGGGAAAAGAGGTCGAGAGAGAGTGAGAGAGTTGGGGGGGCTGCGTGGCGACGCATGGAGGCATCCAGGCCCTCGGCGGCAAGCAGGAGCTGGCGAGGCGTGTGGCCAGCGTGCAGCGAGCACGCGCTCGTCCTTCTGTCCAGGGAGGAAGACGATAGGGGGGCCTAGCTGGGCTGGGCCGCTACAGTGGTGGTCTGGCCCCTCTGGTGGCTGCACAGGTGAGGCCAGGTAAATTTTCCCTCCTCTCTGACTTTTATTTCTCTTTTCTAGTTTTTTTGTAATTTGTTTTGACTTGATTTAAAACATCAAATCATTTTTTAAACTTTCTGTAAATTGTTATGTGAGCTCCGAAACTAGTCCAAGGTCACAGGCAACTCACAAAAATATATGAACTTTATTTCTTATATAACAGAAATAAATCCAACCCAAATATGTCATTGATTTAATTCAAAAAGGCCCAAAATAAATATTTCTGTCGTTCCAAAAATATTGGTTTGAATTTTATTCTTGCCAATATTTTTCAAGGTTAACAGGAACATTTTCTTGGGCTTCTTTGAGAAGATTTTAATGTTGATCATTTTTAAAAGGTTTCCGAGGCTTTGAAAATTCCTCAATTCAAATTTCATTTGAATTTAAACATGATGCATGGATGCAAGAGAAATCAAGCAAGGGCTGATCTGGGGCTGTGACATCCGTTCCCTCCATATGGTGATACTCCCTCTGTTCCCAAATAGTACGGCGTAAAAGCCTCCCTCTGTTCCCAAATTCGGAGTATTTGTCTTTCTACAGATTTCAACAAGTGACTAGGTACGGAGCAAAATGAGTGAAGTGAGCGTAGAGGAATAGGGATACTGTAGAAAGGAAGTCCTCGCGATCCATTATTCCCCATCTCGGTCAGAGAGAACTATTCAACTAGTCTTCGCAGTGAAGTGACAATACACGCTGCAGTAGATGGGACACGTAATTAATAAGCTGAACTAGCGTGTTGGTGTTACTAAATCAGCCTTACCCAGCACTGCCATCATGTTTGCCAGTAGAGCACGCTTCCGCAAATACGCCTACGCACCTCTGTCCTCCATTAACTGACATATGGGCCCTGTTGTGGTAGACCCACATGTCATCGGTGTAACTATTTACACTCCGAAGGACAGTATATCCTGGTAGTAGTACTAGTAGAATTGAGATTGAATGCACTTTCTTCCCCGTCTTCCACTCTTCTTCCTCCTCTCTTCTACCTCCTCTTTTCCCCATCGTCAGCCACACACCATTTACCCCCGCTCACTGCTCGCCCGCCCGCGCCATCTTCCTTGGTAGCTCGCGCGTACCATATCCCCCCGCTCACTGCTCGGCCACACGAGGAGAAGCTTCTTCGCTCGCCCGCCCGAATCCACTTCCCCGCTGGCTCACAGGCACCGAAAACCCCAATGGCAGAACTGACTGACACGCAGAGCCGCGATTGGAATTCCCTCCCCCATGTTCTCTTGGAGCAGATCTGTAGTCGTATGGACCTACTCAGCACCGTCCGTCTGGCCGCATGCTCGGTGTCTTTGTGCCATCTACTCGTCTGCAACCGGCCGGCTCTTTTCAAGACACCCTGCTTGCTGATGCCCGATCCTCGCAGGTGGCCCAGACACCGACTTGACGATCCTATGGAGGTTGCCGTGGTTCCCCTCGACATGCTACCACTACCCGTCCACCTGTCCTTCATGCGCGGCCACTACTGGGCGGGCATGAAAGCCAACTGGATCGTCCTCATCCACCACACCGGTAGTCCATGGCGTCTCGTCGATATCTACACCCAGCGAGAGATCACCCTTCCATCGTTGGATACCGCCGCCATCGAGCCTCGCGGCCCGCCGGACACTCCTGCCTACTACGCATGAGATGCGTCAAGCTTTTGGCTCGACCTCTGTTTGCAGAAAGTTGTAATCTGCGAAGTGCCCACACCATCAGAAGACTACATGGATTACAAGCTCATTGCCTTGTTCAACATGGGATTAGTCTATCTGGAATCCGGTCGCCATACATGGTTATGGCTCATCATCAATCCTGTTGAGGAAACATTTTTGTCTGATGCTATAGTGCACGATGGCATCGTTTACGCAGTCGACGCACAGATTGGTTGCCTATACTGGTGGAATCTATCGTCGTGTAATTGTTCTATCTCATCTCATCTTTACCTTATGAATACGACTGCCTGTTCATTTGTTACAAATTTAGAATGCATAGCATGTCTATAACCACATCATTGCTATATGTTCCTCTCATTTCCTAGATTTTTATGACCACACATGTTATTGTTAGAGTTGATATGAGAACAATTGGCATCTAATGATTGTTAGAATACATATTATGAGCATAACATCATGATTGCTATATGTTACTCTCGTTTACAAGATTTTTATAACAACGCATATTATTGCTTAGAGTTGATATGAGAACAGTAGTAGTAAGTGCTATGGTAGAGTATGAGTAGGCACTGTCATAGCTGTTTTCCTCGCATTGTTACATGATGTTTGAACCATGACATATTGCTAGAATATGAAAGCCGTTGGCTTATTTTTTTAACTTGGGGTATGATTATGACCACGGCATTGCAATTCTCTGTCTATGATATGTGTCACTGTTATAATAATCTTAATTCCACACATACTCTGAACATGATTGTTTATTTTTGTCCTTTTGGTCTCCAATTTGAATTGTTGCAGCAGACGCAAATGCGATGGCCTTCATGATTCCAGGACCTGGAATCATACCAGCCGATGGGTGGTGGTTTATCGCTCGTTCAGCTAACGGAGGTCATTTGATGCTCATTGGCACGTACCAAATTGACCAAACCATTACATCAAACCACATGCAGTACAATGCGTGGGGCGTTTGTGACATTGATGGCTATGGCTGCTTCGTGTTCGAGAAAGATCCCAGCTCCATTGGGCCAGGCGTATTCAACTGGAGGCGGGTTTACAGCCTCGGCAACCACTCCTTGTTCCTCGGGCTCAATTATCCGATCATCCAACCAATCATCGATCATATCACCGGCGATGATTACTGTGCTATGCAACTTCTATTCGCGAGGGGGGCTGTGTTTACACATCATACCATGGGTTTCATGAATCACCATATCCAGAGATTCGTCGACACAGCTTGTTGCCAGATAATCTTCAGTGTGTGAAAGGCATCAAGCTTCCATGCGATGGATGGCTTTTGCAAACCCGACATGCGGCGATGTGTTTCATGCCAATAGCAAATATGCACAACTTGATTCGTGCTGATATCTAGACTGAGCCATGTATTCTGCTGCTGTAGCACGACCCTCTTTTGTTGGATATTACGTACTGTTGTTAGTTTGAAGCACTCCTCTGGTTTGAAGGATATATACCTTCCTGGGATCAAGTGCATCCTAACTCACCTGCGTAGGATGTACTGATAATGATGATGGAGATGCTGTGCAGAAGGCATATATATATATATATCAGTTAGGCTTCAAGTGCGTACTTGTTAGTTAAACCTATGTATAAATTGTGACACTAAATACGACTAGTAAGTAGTACAGTAGCAGTACTAGTATACGTCGGTCAAATTATTCATCATGTCCACACATTGAATTGACGTGACAACACGCTGCGCGTGAGGTGACACAAGAATCCCGGCGGCGTGTTCGGGTATTCTGGACTTTAGATTTGCAGTACCACTTATCTGTTGAAATCTTTCATCATTCACTTAAAACAGTCGATTGATCATACATTGAGTACCATATAACTGGAATTGCCGATGCAAGTCGAAGAAGGATTGGCCTGTGCTGCTGGCTGGCGTCAAGTTCGATCCCACGGATCAGGAGCTGATCGAGCACCTTGAGGCCAAAGTGAGTGCTGACAGCGCGAGATTTCAGTCTCTCATCGATTTGTTCATACCAACCATCGACAGCGAGCACGGCATATGCTAAACCCAACCTGAGAAACTTCCAGGTAAGACACCGATCGGCCGTCTACTTGCACAAACATATTCCTTTGTTTATAGCTCTATTTTTCTTTTTAGACGCAGACCTGGTGAAGCAATTACAATTTGACAGTTAATAAAAAGTGAAACAAGTGACTGCAACATGCCAAAGATGTTATGAAAATGCCAACTAGGTACACTAAAACCTGTATTCCACAATACTGCAGGTATCACACTAAGTGGCCTAAGGAAGCATTTCTTCTAGCGCAATTCCAGGGCGTTCAAAAGCGGCACGTGGACGCGTCGCAAGATACAGCCGAAGTGCGGCATGCACGCGATGTGGCACAAGACCGGCAATACCTTGCCGGTGATGGTCAACGGCCGGCAAGACGGGCAGCAAAAAAGGTTCTGGTGCTGCACACCAACAAGAACTTCGACCAGCAGAGGACCAACTGGATGATGCACCAGTACCACCTCGGGGACCTGGAGCAAGAGAAGGAGCGGGAGCTGGTCCTCTGCAAGATTTTCTACCAGACAAACACTACGTCCAGGAGTAAAAAGATTATAAGTTAGTTTGGTATTGGTAGTTGTACTACCTTGTCGTCCGCAAGTTGGTATTGTTGTTAACGATCTTTTGGTATGAACTTGCATTTGCTTCCAACCATCATGCCGAGGGTCGACCTGGATATAAAGCTAAATCATTTGTTTTGAAACGAATTTTCAGGCACCTGCTTTTATTTGATGGGTAGCATAAGCACCCGCCGTTCGAATTCCCAGTTCTCCAATTTTTTGAAACAAGTGCATGCAGTTATTATCACGATAAAAAAATATCCGTGCTGCATCCCAGTTATCAGTCTGTACTTGCAGAATTCTCTCGTTTATTGAGCACGTATATAGTTTTAATTCAGGACGAGCAAGTTTCAACTGGGCTGTAGACTGCCCAGGGTTGGTTTTGTTTTTAACAGGCCCAGCCCATGACGACAACGGGGCACAAAGATCCAGCAGGTATCTACTGGCCTCTGGCCTGCCAGCGTTAGTTATATTTTGTCTTACAACATCCGCAGGCAGTTTTTTTACTGAATCAAACACACAGCCCAGTTCTATTTTCCTCTTGAAACGCATGTCCTACATCCGTTTTCTAATCTCTACCTATAGTTTTACTAGTTCATATACACGTATCATTATATTGAAAACACATAAAATTCCCTTTTCATATTTACATCCTTATTTTTGTTGTTTTTTCCCACCCAGCGCTGATTTTTTTACCACTGGTTTTCCCTTAAACCAACTCAATTGTCCCATGTCTTATTTGCTTACAAAAATAAAACGATTTCTTTGGCAAATCAATAAGTTCTTAAAAAAATGTTTATCATTTCGGGATTACAACAGTTCAGACTCCACCGAAATATGCAAAATAAGGTTGAACTTTTTGACCGATGGTCCTGGGCAGAAAATGGGCTGTAATAAATTACTTAAGAATTAGCAAATGGGCTTCAAATTGTAAAAAATAGCAAATGGGATTTATGTTGTCTACCACAGATTTGGAGGCTGACTTGTGGGCCTACTAAGTGCATGCGTACACAAGGTTTCTCAAAAAAGAAAATTAGTCAACAATCGACTCTACCAGCGTCAGACCGTTAGATGTCAATCTAACGGCTATCGTGCTTCTTCAGTCTCTGATCTTCCTGCCCCAGCCGCCCAAACCAGCGCCGTCGGAACCGCCTGCTCCCGCCTCCCGTGGCCGGCAGTGCTGCCGGGCAGGCCTCACGGCCCCATCATACTCGCATCCCTGGCCTATCTATCCCTCTACTCACCCACACCTCCTGTTATTTTCCGGCGACGGCAGCCGAACCAGTCAACCCTCGTACTCTCCACCGCATGGGCAGCCACTGCCGTGTCTTCCCCGGCTCTGTGTCGTTCCCTTCGTAGGCCTCGCCGGCGTCCACTGCCCTGGTGCTCTCGGCGCGGCGTGGTCAACGATGTCCATCCAACGGCCGTAGTGCTTCTTCAACCTCTGGTCTTCTTGCCCCAGCCGCCCAAAGCAGCGCCGGTCGTGCCGCATGCTCCTGCCTCCCGTGGCCGGCTGTGCTGCCGCGGAGGCCTCACCGTCCCCATACTACTCCCACCGCTGGCCAGGCCATCCCTCAGCTCACCCACTCCCCTTGTTATTCTGCGGCGACGGCAGCCTCACACCGCAGCCGAACCAGTGAACCCTCGTACTCCTCTCCGCGTGGGCATCCACTGCCGCGTCTTCCACGGCTCCGCGTCGTCCCCTTCCTAGGCCTCGCCATCGTCCACCGTCGTGGTGCTCTCGGCGCGGCGTGGTCAATGTGGTCAACGACCGACTTCCATCGGAAGAGTACTGTACGTGGAGAGGCTGGCAGCTGGGAACACGGCAACCGCAAGGAAGTGCCTCCTTATTACGCGCAAAATAATTATTCCTCCACCTGACAGCAGGGACCCACCGGACGGGCCACCAGTATTTCATGGAAAAAACATTTCCCCCCTGACTGCTGGGACCCACCGGACGTGCCACCGTATTTTGCGAAAAAAACGTTTGCCCCTGACTGCTGGAACCCACCGGACGGACCACCATATTTCGCGAAAAAACGTTCTCCCCGCTGCCAGCTCGGACCCACCGGAAGTGCCTCCTTATTACGCATAGAAAAATGAATACTCCCCCTGCTAGCTGGGACCCACAATGGTGGGAGGCTGACTTGTGGGCCTACTAAGTTGATGGGGACGGAGGGCTTTATCAACTTAGTCAATATGAACGATTCTAGCTCCAGTGACCGTACGATGTCCATCCAACGGCCGTAGTGCTTCGTCAACCTTTGGTCTTCTTGCTCCAGCCGCCCAAAGCAGCGCCGGTCGTGCCGCATGCTCCTGCCTCTTGTGGCCGGCTGTGCTGCCGCGAAGGCCTCACCGCCCCCTACTATTCCCACCGCTGGCCAGGCCCTGCGGCGAAGACAGCCTCACACCGCAGCCGAACCAGTGAACCCTCGTACTCCTCTCCGCGCGGGCTTCCACTGTCGCGTCTTCCCCGGCTCCGCGTCGTCCCCTTCCTAGGCCTCGCCGTCGTCCACCGCCGTGGTGCTCTCCGCACGGCGTGGTCAACGTGGTCAAGGAACGACTTCCATCGGAAGAGTACTATACGTGGAGAGGCTGACAGCTGGGTCCACGGCCACAACCCAGTTTTTTTGTGATTTGCCAAGTAAGTCGCTTTGTCAGGCCTGTTGGGCTGCAAATCTTTCAAGACGAGGAGAGCTTTCATTCGGCTGGCCGAGAAAATGGCCCATCAGTAATGAGAAATGGGCTGTACATTTTTAAAACACATCAAACCGGCAATTAGTTTCAAATACCTTTTTTCATTTCGAGATTTTAAATTACATTAATTTTTATGCGTGGAGAATTTGTTGGATTTTATATTGATATACATTTATTTTTAAAATCAGTTTCAATGTGAGTCGAAATTTTGGGATTAAAAACAGTTCGGACCGCACCGAAATATGCAAAATTTCGTATAATTTTTTAACCGTGGCCACAATATGGGCTGTAATGCTAACAAAAGAATATGGGCTCCAAAAAGACCTTAATAATTAGCAAATGGGCTGTAAATTATTAGAAATAATGGCAGATGGGCTGTATGCTGTTTTCCACAGATTTGAGGCTTTCCTAAAAAAAGGTTGACGCACAAGCAGTGACTGTTGGATGGCCATCCAACGGCCGTCGTGCTTCTTCAATCTCTGCTCTTCCTGCTCCAGCCGCTCAAACAAGCGCCGGCGGGACTGCCTGCTCCCTCCTCCCCGCGGCCGGCTCTGCTGCCGCGCAGGCCTCACCGCCCCACCATACTCCCATCGCTGGCCTAGCCATCCCTCTACTCACCCACACCTGCTGTTATTCTCCGGCGACGGCAGACGAACCAGTAAACCCTCGTACAGTCGTACTCCCCTCCGCGTGGGAAACAACTGTCGAGTCTTCCCTGCCTCCGTGTCGTTCCCTTCCTAGGCCTCGCCGTCGTCCACCGCCCTGGTGCTCTCGGCGCGGCCTGGTCAACGTGGTCAACGACCGACATGCATCTGAAGTGGACTGTACGTGGAGAGGCCGACAGCTGGGTCCACGGCCGCACGCAAGGAAATGCCTCCTTATTACGCGCAAAATAATGATTCCTCCACCTGACATCAGGGACCCACCGAAAGGGCCTCTGTATTTCGCGAAAAAAACGTTACCGCCGCTGACAGCTCGGACCCACCAGCTATATCTTCGCACGCAAGGAAGTGCCTCCTTATTACGCACAAAAAAATGAATACTCCCCCTGTTAGCTGGGACCCAGTATAGTGGCAGGCTGACTTGTGGGCCTACTAAGTTGACGGGGACGGAGGGCTTTGTCAACTTAGTCAATATGCACGATTCTAGCTCCAGTGACCGTACGATGTCCATCCAACGGCCGTAGTGCTTCTTCAACCTCTGGTCTTCTTGCTCCAGCCGCCCAAACCAGCGCCGGTCGTGCCTCGTGCTCCTGCCTCCCGTGGCCGGCTGCGATGCGGCAGAGGCCTCACCGCCCCTACTACTCCCACCGCTGGCCAGGCCATCCCTCTACTCACCCACACCCCCTGTTATTCTGCGGCGACGACAGCCTCACACCGCAGCGAACCAGTGAACCCTCGTACTCCTCTACGCGTGGGCATCCACTGCCACGTCTTCCCCGGCTCCGCGTCGTCCCCTTCCTAGGCCTCGCCGTCGTCCACCGCCCTGGTGCTCTCGGCGCGGCGTGGTCAACGTGGTCAAGGAACGGCTTCCATCGGACGTGGACTGTACGTGGAGAGGCTGACAGCTGGGTCCACGGCCGCAGCAAGGAAGTGCCTCCTTATTACATGCAAAATAATTATTCCTCCACCTGACAGCGGGGACCCACCGGACGGGCCACCGTATTTCGTGAAAAAACGTTTCCCCCCTGACTGCTGGGACCCACCAGCTACACCTTCGCACGCAAGGAAGTGCGTCCGGGCAAAAAAACAAAATGATTCGCCCCCTGACTGCTGGGACCCACCAGCTACATCTTCTCACGCAAGGAAGTGCCTGACAGTCGGGACCCACCTGGTCGAAGCGTACGTAGCGTTGTCATTCTGGTCGCGAACGTGTACGTACATATATACTGGTGGATGTAGAGGTGCGCACGTGTCATAGTAGAGGCGCATACGTGTCGTAGTAGAGGCGTGCACGTAGCACGTACACGAACGTACATCAGCCAGGGTGCAAGAAAGAAAATACGGCCACGTATGTGTACATACGGGCGGGGTCTCGAACGCCTACTCGCGCATACGTACGGCCAGGGCTCGTGTACATGGCTGGGTCGGAACGGAGAAACAGCGTTGTCGTCGTGTTCATGGGGAGGCAACGGAAGGCGTCGTGTTCATGGGGAGGCAACGGAACGCGTCGTGTTCATGGGGAGGCAACGGAATGCGCCGTGTTCATCGGCAGGCAACGGAACGCGTGGGAGCCAACCAGCTGGGTCAGAACAGAATGCGTGGTCGTAATCATCGGGAGGGCTTGGACGGAACAGGCGATGGAAACAAGGCCTGGCGTACCGCAGAACGGAGGAAACGGACCTCCTACGGTCGAAACGGGGGTCCTGTTGATCGGGAGGGGTGTGGCGTACCGCAAAACAGAGGAAACGGACCTCCTACGGTCGAAACGGGGGTCCTGTTGATCGGGAGGGGTGTGGCGTACCGCAAAACGGACGAAACGGACCTCCTATGGTCGAAATGGGGGTCATGTTCATCGAGAGGGGTGTGGCGTACCGCAAAACGGGACTCCACGGGATACTGTTCATCTCCACCGCCGACCTCCTCCAGCCTCCACGGGCTACCGTCGACCTCCTCCAGCCTCCACGAGCTCCTGTTCATCCAGCCTCCACCGCGCGCTACTCCACCGGCTACTATTCAACCACCCCTCCACCGTCTACTGTTCATCCAGCCCTCCACACCACGGGGTCCTGTTCAACCACCCCTCCACGGGCACCCCTCCACCGTCTACTGTTCATCCAGCCCTCCACACCACGGGGTCCTGTTCAACCACCCCTCCACGGGCACCCCTCCACCGTCTACTGTTCATCCAGCCCTCCACCACACCACGGGGTCATGTTCATCCAGAAGCAACGCCACCGCTCACTGTTCATCCAACCCCCCCCCCCCGCAACGCTCACTGTTCATCCCAGAGGCAGCATCGATCGGCTTTAGTTAGCAGCAGTAGTGAAGGAATCGCTCGATCGGGTTCAGTTAACAGCCATCGATCGATCGCTCGGGTTCAGTAACGCGTAGCCTGCAGTGCAATCGCTCGGGTTCAGTTAGAGCCCAACGCCTCGCTCGGGTTCAGTTAGAGCCAACGCCTCGCACACACGCGCGTACGTGTACGAGAGAAACGCGCATCCCTCGGCCCCCGACCTCCCACCGTAACCGGGAACTCCCCGAAATTTTCCTCGCCCTCGCTTCTACCATGGTTTTTTCCGTCATGGACGGCCCAAAGAATGTCATGCAGCTGCATCTCCGGCCCGCCCAGGACGAAAGGCCCATTTTCTGTCATGATTTTTTGTCATAGAAGTAGGAGCCCACCACATCTATGATGATACCGAGTTTTGTCACAATTATCGTCATAGAAGTGTCATATGTATGACAGAAAAAAATTTCGTTCGGCCCAAAATGTCACGGATGTGTCTCTTTTTTGTAGTGATAAGTCATGGAGAAAGCAATAGCAGTAAACTAAACGATCAAGTGCTAAGCTAACGGAATGGGTCAAGTCAATCACATCATTCTCCTAATGATGTGATCCCGTTAATCAAATGACAACTCATGTCTATGGCTAGGAAACTCAACCATCTTTGATCAACGAGCTAGTCAAGTAGAGGCATACTAGTGACACTATGTTTGTCTATGTATTCACACATGTATTATGTTTCCGGTTAATACAATTCTGGCATGAATAATAAACATTTATCATGATATGAGGAAATAAATAATAACTTCATTATTGCCTCTAGGGCATATTTCCTTCAGTCTCCCACTTGCACTATAGTCAATATTCTAGATTACATAGTAATGATTCTAACACCCATGGAGTCTTGGTGCTGATCATGTTTTGCTCGTGGAAGAGGCTTAGTCAACGGGTCTGCAATATTCAGATCCGTATGTATCTTGCAAATCTCTATGTCTCCCACCTGGACTTGATCCCCGATGGAATTGAAGCGTCTCTTGATGTGCTTGGTTCTCTTGTGAAATCTGGATTCCTTTGCCAAGGCAATTGCACCAGTATTGTCACAAAAGATTTTCATTGGACCCGATGCACTAGGTATGACACCTAGATCGGATATGAACTCCTTCATCCAGACTCCTTCATTTGCTACTTCTAAAGCAGCTATGTACTCCGCTTCACACGTAGATCTCACCACGACTCTTTGTTTAGAACTGCACCAACTAACAGCTCCACTGTTCAATATAAATACGTATCCGGTTTGCGATTTAGAATCGTCCAGATCAGTGTCAAAGCTTGCATCGACGTAACCATTTACGACGAGCTCTTTGTCACCTCCATAAACGAGAAACATATCCTTAGTCCTTTTCAGGTATTTCAGGATGTTTTTGACCGCTACCCAGTGATCCACTCCTGGATTACTTTGGTACCTCCCTGCTAAGCTAATAGTAAGGCACACATCAGGTCTGGTACACAGCATTACATACATGATAGAGCCTATGGCTGAAGCATAGGGAACACTTTTCATTTTCTCTCTATCTTCTGCAGTGGTCGGGCATTGAGTCTGACTCAACTTCACACCTTGTAACACAGGCAAGAACCCTTTCTTTGCTTGATCCATTTTGAACTTTTTCAAAACTTTGTCAAGGTATGTGCTTTGTGAAAGTCCAATTAAGCGTCTTGATCTATCTCTTTAGATCTTGATGCCCAATATGTAAGCAGCTTCACCGAGGTCTTTCATTGAAAAACTCTTATTCAAGTATCCTTTTATGCTATCTAGAAATTCTATATCATTTCCAATCAACAATATGTCATCCACATATAATATTAGAAATACTACAGAGCTCCCACTCGCTTTCTTGTAAATACAGGCTTCTCCAAAAGTCTGTATAAAACCATATGCTTTGATCACACTATCAAAACGTTTATTCCAACTCCGAGAGGCTTGCACCAGTCCATAAATGGATCGCTGGAGCTTGCACACTTTGTTAGCTCCTTTTGGATCGACAAAACCTTCTGGTTGCATCATATACAACTCTTCTTCCATAAATCCATTTAGGAATGCAGTTTTTACATCCATTTGCCAAATTTCATAATCATAAAATGCGGCAATTGCTAACATGATTCGGACAGACTTAAGCATCGCTACGGGTGAGAAAGTCTCATCGTAGTCAACCCCTTGAACTTGTCGAAAACCTTTCGCAACAAGTCGAGCTTTGTAGACAGTAACATTATCGTCAGCGTCAGTCTTCTTCTTGAAGATCCATTTATCCTCTATGGCTTGCCGATCATCGGGCAAGTCAACCAAAGTCCATACTTTGTTCTCATACATGGATCCCATCTCAGATTTCATGGACTCAAGCCATTTTGCGGAATCTGGGCTCACCATCGCTTCTTCATAGTTCGTAGGTTCGCCATGGTCATGTAACATGACCTCCAGAATAGGATTACCGTACCACTCTGGTGCGGATCTTACTCTGGTTGACCTACGAGGTTCGGTAGTAACTTGATCTGAAGTTTCATGATCAACATCATTAGCTTCCTCACTAATTGGTGTAGGTGTCACGGGAACCGGTTTCTGTGATGAACTACTTTCCAATAAGGGAGCAGGTACAGTTACCTCATCAAGTTCTACTTTCCTCCCACTCACTTCTTTCGAGAGAAACTCCTTCTCTAGAAAGGATCCATTTTTAGCAACAAATGTCTTGCCTTCGGATCTGTGATAGAAGGTGTACACAACAGTCTCCTTTGGTATCATATGAAGACACATTTCTCCAATTTGGGTTCGAGCTTATCAGGTTGAAGCTTTTTCACATAAGCATCGCAGCCCCAAATTTTCAAAAACGACAACTATGGTTTCTTGCCAAACCACAGTTCATAAGGCGTCGTCTCAATGGATTTCGATGGTGCCCTATTTAACGTGAATGCAGCCATCTCTAAAGCATAACCCCAAAACGATAGCGGTAAATCAGTAAGAGACATCATAGATCGCACCATATCTAGTAAAGTACAATTACGACATTCGGACACACCATTACGCTGTGGTGTTCTGGGTGGCGTGAGTTGTGAAACTATTCCGCATTGTTTCAAATGAAGACCAAACTCGTAACTCAAATATTCTCCTCCACGATCAGATCGTAGAAACTTTATTTTCTTGTTACGATGATTTTCCACTTCACTCTGAAATTCTTTGAACTTTTCAAATGTTTCAGACTTATGTTTCATTAAGTAGATATACCCATATCTGCTCAAATCATCTGTGAAGGTGAGAAAATAACGATACCCGCCGCGAGCCTCAACATTCATCGGACCACATACATCAGTATGTATGATCTTCCAACAAATCTGTTGCTCGCTCCATTGTTCCGGAGAACGGCGTTTTAGTCATCTTGCCCATGAGGCATGGTTCGCAAGTACCAAGTGATTCATAATCAAGTGATTCCAAAAGTACATCAGTATGGAGTTTCTTCATGCGCTTTACACCAATATGACCTAAACGGCAGTGCCACAAATAAGTTGCACTATCATTATCAACTCTGCATCTGTTGGCTTCAATATTATGAATATGTGTATCACTACTATCGAGATTTAATATAAATAGACCACTCTTCAAGGGTGCATGACCATAACAGATATTACTCATATAAATAGAACAACCATTATTCTTTGATTTAAATGAATAAACGTCTCGCATTAACAAGATCCAGATATAATGTTCATGCTCAACGTTGGCACCAAATAACAATTATTCAGGTCTTGTTGGGGATATTACCACTGGGCGTAAACCAGCCAGGAGAGGCCGGGTTAACTTCATAAGTAGTTCATCTGTATCTGAAGCCCATGAAGACAGACGGTGACGCTTCATGAAGGCCCAGGGCCCAAAGCCGGTTTACGACATGTAGACACAAACCAGCATTGAGATGTAAACTTGTGTTGTAAGATATGCGTAGCAGAGACTGAGCCGGCCTCGGAGTCTGTAAACCGATGGGAGTCAACCCATGTATATAAGGGGACGACCCGGCGGTGGTTCAGGGACAACAGACAACAACTCGAGACTCAGGCAAAGCATATTCGCTCCCTGGTCATCGAAACCCCATCAATTCCATCACAACTAGACGTAGGCTTTTACCTTCATCGAAGGGGCCGAACTAGTATAAAACTCTCTTGCGTCCCTTGTCCGCTTTAACCCCTTCAAGCTAACCCGTAGGGATGGCTCCACGACTAAGTCCTTTCTCTAGGACATCTGCCGTGACAAAACCACGACAGTTGGCGCCCACCGTGGGGCTATCGCATGATGGTTTCAAGTTCTTGGAGGGCAGATTCGAAGGACTCAAGGGTTACGCTGTGGGCCGGATGACCACGAGTCGTCGCGGCAAGCTCTACATCGACGATGCAGGCTGGGGCCCCGAGGCCGGCTCAATCGAGTAAGGGTACCGGGTCCCCTTTGGTGGCATACATGTTTTCATTGGCAAGATCGGTGAACCGGGCCCTGAGCCGGACATCTGCACCGACCTCATCGAAACGGCTCAGTGTGCAAGATCTGCCCGGGTCAAGCCTGTCATGAAGCGTGCCTTCGTGGGAGTTATCCATGGAGGTGAATCTGAGGATAGATCGGAATCTGGTGGTGAGACCATCGTTTATTCCGGCGACGAGTCATCGACTGGAGAGACCGAGTCGTTATATCAGTTACAAGATGGCCGGATTGGGGGCTGTTCCGATGGCGACAGTATTCCGGACCCCTTTGATCTGCCAAACTGGGTGGCGATCTTCATGGCCGGCACGCAACCGGTGCTCCACTCTTCGACCACAGCGGCGATGATTTCCGGATCAGCAGCGGCGGCAGCGGCTGGGGCAGGAGGCCCTGTGCGGCCGCCAGCTCGGGTTCTGTCACGACCGGTTTTCCAATAAAACATTTATTGAGAAACCGATCCCTTTAACGGAACAGTAGAGAAGAATCCTTATCACTGGTAGACAAATTCTTGATTACAGAAATATCCAGGAGTACTAAATATAATACAAGGTTGAGCGGAGGCTGCTCAACAATTTATTACAAGCACGCCGATATTATACATAAAGGCGGATATGACACAAGGGGTATGGTGGCATAACTACTGACTCGTAATAAAAGTGGTGGTGGATATGTCACAGTGAAGTGGGTGACAGGACTCCTAAATCTTACAGCTCATCGAGCGCCGGGGTGAGGCTCGAGGGCTTTTATTGTGGGTAGCGGAAGCGTATATAATACAAGTGACCAATTCCAGGATCGCACGGGACTGACTGGGACTCCTCTAGGCGTCGGACTCGCTATCGAACTCATCATCCATGAGATCGCCTTCGTCAACATCTGGCCAAATCAACAAGCCAGGTGAGTACTATGAAAGGACTCGCAAGACAGTTTGGACATAAGATATAACAAATGAAAACATGATGCATACGAGCAGATTAGTAATGCGCACTCACATAATAAAATTTGCACTGCATGAGAAATAAAAAGGAAGTCGGGCGGTAGTCCTCCCGAAATCCCAATAAAATACTAAAGGCCAATTGAGTGTCTGGAATGACGCCTCGAAAGGATAAAAATAAATTAACAATGCCGCAGTCGGGCGTCAGGGCGACACCACATAAAGGGCTTATATTGGAATATAAACGACAGTGCGTGCCACAGTCGGACGTCTGAGCGACATCACATAAAGGGCTTATAATATAAAAGAAATAGCAAGCATGCCACAGTCGGACGTCTGGGCGACATCACATAAAGGGCTTATATCAAAAGTAAATAACAAGAGTGCCACAGTCGGACGTCTGAGCGACATCACATAAAGGGCTTATATCAAAAGTAAATAACAAGAGTGCCACAGTCGGACGTCTGAGCGACATCACATAAAGGGCTTATATCAAAAGTAAATAACAAGAGTGCCAGAGTCGGACGTCTGAGCGACATCACATAAAGGGCTTATATCAAAAGTAAATAACAAGAGTGCCACAGTCGGACGTCTGAGCAACATCACATAAAGGGCTTATATTTCATAACTCGATATTCTAGTAGCTCATGAAGTTAAATCATCTCAAGGAAATACTTAGGTACGAAATAATAAAATGGTTAGTCCATCCACAGGAATAACAATTAATCTGGGTTACCACTCATGCTTGTTCACCGAGGATTTTCACTGAGACTGACACAGGGATTGACGGGGATATTGATATGGATATGTTGACCAAGGTCCTTGACCATGGACACAAATTCTCGGAAGGTTTTGACTCTGCAGAGTTTGTACTATCAACCACAGCCAACGGATTTCAGTAGTCACAAGGACTAGTTTCGTTTACGGTATTTTAGGAGAAACACATCTAACCAGTACACACCCATTCCACATTCCGTTGCCAGGAATCACCCTAAGAAACGGTCAAGAAAAACCTTGAGACGAGGAGGCTACAACCTCGCGTAGCATGGGATCAAATTTATATCGCGCGCTCTAAGGGGTGCCCCCCTCTCGGTCCCAACCGGAAACACCGATGCCCCCTGACCGGATGACTGACTTTAATCCAGGGCCATGGAACCCTCATCCCGGCCCCTCTATTTGGTGTGTACAAGGAAAGATGTTTGCAACTTACTAAACCATATTCTTTGCAGAAAACATGTGGCAGCACGAAAAGGGGACGAACGGTAACGTGGCTCGGTCCACGTTAACGTCGGAGTTTTAACGGTTGACATAACACTGGCATGCTACAACAATACCATCTTACTACCTCTCATGTCACCACATGATCAGGTCATCTCCCATCAAAAGATCACATCAAACTTCGAAGCACACTGGTAGTTGCCTTGCATGCAACGTAACACTCACTGATGCCCATATGCCATGCACAAACTATTCAAGCAAACATGCAAAACACTCATCATATCAAAGGTTCAAACATGCTTGCCTGGTTCCGAGAAGTCGGAGTCTAGCTTGGCGAAGTTCGCGGCTCCGTCACCTCCTCCGGTATCTACGGTATAAAGAAACCGTATACTAACGTGAATGCCGTGTGTGTATAAAAATTATTCCAAATTTTTTCCAAATAAATACTATAAAAAACTAGACAAAAATACAAGACTGAAAAAAAGAATCAATAAAAAAGCATCTTTTGTTTAAAAGATATAAGGGTTTTAGTCCAAGGACTAATCTGTGATGAAACAGAGAAGATCCAGGGGCTTGTTTGAAAAAGCAGAAAACGCTTCGGTAAGAAATACGCCAGCCCAGAAGGAAAACACACTTTGCCCGAAGGCGCCTTTATAAAAATGGTTCGAGGAAAAGAAAGAGCGGCTGACGGGGGGTCCCACCCGTCAGGTACAAACTCGAACAGAGCTCGCCGGCGCCTGAAGGCTGCGGTGGTCGCCGGCGTTGATCCACGGCGAGGTAGGGGGATCGGAGGGTACCTACGGGTTCAGGGTGTCCTTTCGCGTCGGTGGGTGGTGGACTTGACCATCGGCGAGCACCACGGCGACGGCGGCCTTATCTCCGGCGGACGGTGGTTCGGGCGAGGATGAAACTCTCCGGTGGGTGCTGCAAACTCCAAATTCGGGCGCGGGTTAGAGAGGTGGATGCACTAGGAGGCTACTGGCATGAGTTGAGAGGCGGGGGTGCACGCACTGGAGCGAATCTTGCCGGATCCCGAAGCGGGTCGAGGCGGCCGGAGTTGGGGAAGATGACCTCCTCGAGGCCTTCCCAGTGGCTTGGCGTGGTTCTTGTGGGGTGGAGTGATGGTGCGTGGTCGAGTTCGAGCTCGGGACCTCCTTTTATAGGCGATCCGAGGAGGTGGCCGTGAACGGGATATCGCCGGCGAGCAATTACGGTGAGGCAGAGGTTGGGCAGGAGGTTTAGGCGGTTTGGCATCATCGTGGTGGTCCACTGGCACCGTTTCTCAGCTAAAACCTCGGTCGGACTTGGGTAATGCTCCGGTCCTCGACGGAACGGCCGTACGGGCACGACGGCGGCAGGGAGCGCGCTCCGTGCCTCCCAGTTCACGACGAGGGCTCTGCAGCGTGCACAGAGGAGGGGACGGCCACGCGGTGGCCTCTGGTGGCTTGGGCGGTGCTGGACGGAGCCGTCCCTCGCTGCGCCTCTCTGGCAGCCGCAGCGGGTGCTGCTGCCGCCGCGCACGGGGCAATGCACCTCAGCCAGCTCGCCGGCGACGCCCGCAAGCGTCCAGGCGACCGTGCGGCGCAGAGGATAAGCAGGAGGAACAGGGTGCAAGGTGCCACTGCAGTTACTGGCGAGATCGATGAGAGTCTCTGAAGAAAACGACATCGGCTACTGAAACTGTTTCTGTACTCTGAACTTTGGCAGTAACAGTGCATGTCAGGTGTTCGATGATATGATTTGGGCACGAGGAAAAAATTTCTGGAGCTGTGACTTGGTGAGGTTACCTCTTGATGCATCCAGAGGCTGCCTGAATTTTCTCAGATTTTTAGGAGGAGAAAACAAATGAATTTCACCAAAATTTGCAAATATGGCCCAAACTTGCAGCAAGCACATTTTGAAAATTTTGAACTGGGGACCAGTGGATCTTCCTGGATCTTGGTTGAGGGTTCTAAGGACTAGCCAGGGAAACTTGTTTGGAGGCAGAACTCAAAGGAAAACTAGTGGTTCCTTTGTAAATCTCCAAGGGCCAAAATAGAAGACAGAAAAGATTTTTGATTAAAAATAAATGGATATAAAATCATGGGGAAGTTAAACTTGCTGGATTGGAAGTTTGACTTGACACAAAGTGGGGAGATGGCCTTTGGGAGGAGTTTTCAACTTAGGTTATGGCAAGAGATAAGTTTTGAAAGGGAAAGGATCACCCCATAAGCCATAGGGCTATTTATAAAGAAAAGATTTTCAAAAAATTTCCCAAGGAAAAACACTTGTGTTGAGTCAACACAAGATGAAAAACCTCCAAGACCAAAGATCAAGTTTTGGATGAACCCAAGGAAAATACTTGTCATAAAAGAAATTTTTTGAGAAGGAGAGTCCTTTAGAAGGAAAATTTAAATAACCTCCTTCAAATCAAATAAAGAATTTGATAAAACCAAATAATTTTTTTGGGTGTCACAGGTTCTATCTGATTTGTTTGATGTGTTGGCAACGCTGATGGCGGAGGTTAACCCGGCGGATCAGGATGCACACAATGCGGAAGTCGCGAAAGTGAAAGATCAGATCACCCTGGCAAAGGCCGACTTAGCAGCTGAGGATACCAGGATAGCCATGGAGCGGGCCGCTTTGGATGCACAAGCTTACCGGGGTATGCTGGATCAGAGTGCGTCGAACGAAGTCCTGAAGAGGAGGCACCGATCTCGCCTGCCGCCGGTTTATGAAGCTAGAAATCTCTTCAACACCCCAGGAGCATGAACCAGCAATCCGCCGGTGATAAACCGGGCAGAGGCACCCGGAGCAGGGGCGCCGGTTCAGCCATGTTTGGTGGATCCGCCTCGTCAGAACAACGTTGTGGTACCTCATGCCCCCACACCACCGGGTCATTACTCTAACCCAATGGACAACATTGTCGCTGCCGCTTCACGGCTGGCGGCCATCCCGATCGAAGGCGATTCTCCAGCAGCGGTCGAGACGCGTCGGGTTAAGGAGCTTCTTCAGACAGCCTTGATTCAACAGGAGGCTTATTCATATAGTCGCGATCGGATTCATTCCACTCCCCGTCCAAGCCGGAGTTACAGCAGGCGTATGGATGAACCGGCAGTGTCAAGCAATGCATAGAACCATGACCCGCCCCGTGGCCATAACCCGGCGGGTGGTGCCGGTGATGCTCAGGATGTGGTGGACCGGGCTCGGGCACGCAAAGAGGCCGAGTTAGCAGCGCAACATGAGGCCCGTCATCTTACTCCGGTTCGTCCAACCACATCGGTGGAACCAGGAGTTACCTCTAGTTCCTTGGGAGTGCCATGTCTTGTCCCAGCGTTGCGCAATGTGCGCCTGCCCAAGGATTTCAAGGGCCCGCGCAAGGTGCCGAACTACACCGCAGATTTGTCCCCTGAAACATGGGTTGAAAGCTATGAGATGGCCATGGAGATGCTGGACATGGATGATGCGGCATGTGCGAAGTACTTCACCATGATGCTAGAAGGAACGGCCCGCACTTGGCTAAAGAGTTTACCCGCTAATTCTATCAGGTCATGGGCTGAGTTGAGAGCCCGGTTTGTTCAGAATTTCAAGGATACATGCAAGCAGCCTATGTCAATTCTGGACTTAGCTGCCTGTGTCCAGGAGGAAGGAGAGTCAACAACCCATTGGGTGCACCGGGTTTCGGAGATTTTGCATTCATCAGACCGCATCAACGCTGACACCGCAGTTTAACATTGGAAGGCAATTGCCGGTTTCAACCCTTGAAGTTGAAGTTGGGACGGCTCAAACGTCATTGTAATGACATGGGAACCCTCATGGCTGCACTGGTGAAGTATGCCGACTCTGATAGTACCAAGGATCCCGAGTCTGACGATGACAAGACAGGGAAGGGAAAGAAGAACGGCAACGCCAAGGGGCAGCACCACACCCAGCGGGTCATGGAAACGGCGGCAAGCATAAAGCGGACCACGGTTTAGACTTTGTGGCTAACACTATACGCACGACAAGGGCCAGCGGCGTAAGGGTAAACCGCCCCGGCGGAATGGAATGCCGAATCCTAATCCAGAACGTTTGTCGTATCTGTTGAACCAGCCCTGTCCAAAGCATGGGACGAAGGAGGAACCATCTACACACCTCTGGAAAGATTGTTATATCCTGCAAGAGTTCAAAAATTCTGACTCTTTCCGGTATGATCATGGATCAGGAGGCGGTTCGGGCTCTGGCTCTCATGGGCCGGGTTATGGTGGAGGAAATTCCAGTTCGGGATTCCATGGCAATCAGGGTGGACATAACAATCAAAGTAATCAAGGTAACCAAGGTGGCTATAATCATCAGGGCAATCAGCAGCAGCAGTCGGGTTACCAGAGCAACCCGAAGCAGTTGAATAGCAGACAGTATCATGTCTTCACCACTAGCTTGGACAAGCACGATCAGAAGCTTCATAAAAGGATGGTGAATGCCGTTGAACTGTCGGTGCCCTGTTATTTGCGCTGGTCCAAGCAGCCCATTGTGTGGAGTAGAGACGATCATCCACCCCGGGTTGACAATCCGGGTCATCTGGCTCTGGTGGTGGCACCTCAGGTGAGAGGATATAAGTTCACTAAGGTACTCATGGATGGAGGGAGTGGTATCAACATCCTTTATTATGAAACTTTCCGTCGCATGGGGCTAACAGATAAAAATCTTAAACCGTCAAATACGGTGTTCCATGGTGTGGTGCCTGGTAAGTCGGCATATCCTGTTGGTAAGATAGCCCTGGAGGTGGCTTTTGGAGATGAGCATGACTCGAGATCAGAAACCTTGACCTTTGAAGTGGTGAAAATCAGAAGCCCGTATCATGCCCTATTTGGACGGCCAGCTTATGCTAAGTTTATGGCACGACCTTGTTATGTCTATTTACAGCTCAAGATGTCGGGTCACAAGGGAACTATAACTGTGCATGGAAGCCGCAAGATTGCTCTGGAGTGTGAAGAAGGTGATGCGGCTGATGCTGAGTCGGTTTGTGCAACAGAGGAGTTGAAGTTTTACAAAGACAATGTTGATCCGGCAGATATGACTTCATTGCAGAAACCAACTACGGAGTATGATCCGGCCCTGAAGTTTAAATCGGGTGATGAGACTAAACTTGTTGACTTCGTGCCTGGCGATTCGTCCAAGCAGTTTAGCATCAGCGCTAACTTGGATCCGAAATAGGAAAGCGCGCTCATCGAGTTCATCCGTGAGAATCGGGACATCTTTGCATGGAAGCCTTCTGACATGCCTGGTGTACCGAGAGAACTCGCTGAGCACACTCTCAATGTTGATCCTAAGTATAAACCAGTCAAGCAGTTTCTCCGCCGGTTCAATGAAGAAAGACGCAAAGCTATTGGAGAAGAACTAGCCCGGCTCTTGGCGGCTGCATTTATTGTTGAAGTATTCCATCCTGAGTAGTTGGCTAATCCGGTGCTGGTCCTCAAGAAGAATGGCACTTGGCGTATGTGTGTGGACTACACAGATCCCAACAAAGCTTGTCCAACAGATCCCTTTGCCCTCCCCCGTATTGATCAAATTATTGATGCTACGACGGGTTGTGAGCGTTTAAGTTTTTTGGATGCATATTCTGGTTATCATCAGGTCAAAATGGCAGTTAAGGACCAGGAGAAGACAGCCTTCATAACTCCCTTTGGAGCCTTCTGCTATGTGTCCATGCCCTTTGGGCTTAAGAGTGCACAGGCAACTTATCAACGGTGTGTACAAAATTGTCTTCATAAACAGATCGGCCGCAATGTTCATGCCTATGTGGATGATAGTGTGGTAAAATCAAGGAAGAAGGAGACACTGATTGATGACTTCAAGGAAACCTTTGATAACCTGTGGGTTTATAAAATGATGCTTAATCCGGCCAAGTGCGTCTTTGGTGTACCTGCAGGCAAGCTCTTGGGCTTTTTGGTGTCTAACAGGGGCATTGAAGCTAATCCGGAAAAAATCAAAGCCATCACCTCCTTGGCTAAACCAAAGTGTATCAATGATGTTCAACGCCTGGCAGGCCGGATTGCCGCGTGGAGCCGGTTTGTCAGTCGCCTCGGCGAGAAGGCCATCCCTTTGTATCAGATGCTGAAGAAAACGGATAACTTCGTCTGGAGTGACGCCGCTAATGAAGCATTTGAGGACTTAAAGCGGCAGCTAGCTAATCCACCGGTTCTCGCTGCTCTGATTGACAAAGAGCCATTGCTGCTGTATGTGGCAGCTAACGCTCGGGCTGTTAGTGTGGCTATTGTGGTGGAGCGCAAGGAGGCAGGAAAGGAATATCCGGTTCAGCGGCCGGTTTACTATATTAGTGAGGTACTCATTGAATCCAAGCAGAGGTACCCGCATTGGCAAAAATTGGTGTATGGGGTTTTCATGGCAAGCCGGAAGCTTAAGCAGTATTTCCAAGGTCATCCCATCACGGTGGTCAGCTCTGCTCCTTTGGGGGATATAATCCAGAATAGGGAGGCAACTGGTCGGATTGCTAAGTGGGCTATCGAGCTCGGGCCTCACGGGTTGAAATACATACCCCGAACGGCGATCAAATCTCAAGCACTTGTGGATTTCATCAATGATTGGACAGAATTACAAGCGCCAGAAGAGAAGCCGGATCACACTTATTGGACTATTCATTTTGATGGGCCTAGGCAATTGGAGGGCTCAGGGGCTGGAGTCGTGTTAACTTCCCCACGAGGTGATAAATTTTGTTATGTTCTCCGTTTAATGTTCCCTTGCACTAATAATGCGGCTGAATATGAGGCCTTACTCCATGGTCTACGGATGGCTAAGGAGATGAATCTCAGCCGAGTTAAATGCTTCGGTGACTCGGATCTGGTGGCTCAACAAGTGTCTGGCACTTGGGATTCCAAGGACCCACTAATGGCAGCATATCGTCGTGAGGTGGATATTGTTGCAGGTCACTTCAAAGGTTATCAGGTGGATCATGTGGACCGGCAGAAGAATGAAGCGGCAGACGCTTTAAGCCGCCTAGGTTCCCAACGTAAACCGGTTCCACCTAATGTTTTCCTGGACGTTTTGCATAATCCGTCCGTCAAACTCCCTGGTGAAGAGGATTTGGCTGTTCCTGATTCGGAGGCTCAGTTGGTGGCAGCTCTACATGTTATCCCGGATTGGACAGTTCCGTATCTGGCGTATATAAACCGGGGCGAGTTACCAGAGGATGAAACTTTGGCCAGACAGATAACACGGCGGTCCAAGTCCATGACTATTATCAATGGAGAGTTACATCATTGCAGTGTGACAGGGGTGTTTCAACGCTGTGTATCTCCTGAGGAAGGCCGTGAAATTTTGCGTGAGATCCACGAAGGAGATTGTGGGCACCATGCCGGTTCAAAATCTTTGGTGGCCAAGGCGTTTCGTCACGGTTTTTATTGGTTGACAGCTCATGCTGATGTCGAGGACTTGGTTAAAAGATGTGATGGCTGCCAGAAATTCTCACGGCGTGTTCATGTACCAGCTCAAGAATTGAGGATGATTCCAATCACCTGGCCGTTTGCAACTTGGGGGCTGGATATGGTTGGGCCTTTCAAGAGGTCCAAGGACAAGAAGACCCACCTTTTGGTGGCGGTTGATAAGTTCACAAAATGGGTGGAGGCAGAGCCAGTTAGTAAGTGTGACGCAGCCACTGCGGTTCAATTCATCAAAAAGGTGATTTTCCGGTTTGGCTTTCCACACAGCATTATAACAGACAATGGTACCAATCTGTCAAAGGGTGCCATGAAGGAGTTCTGTCAACGTGAGCACATCCGCCTTGACGTGTCATCAGTGGCTCACCCCCAGTCCAATGGTCAAGCGGAGAGGGCCAATCAAGAGATCTTGAGAGGCATCAAACACCGGCTTATGGTTCCTTTGCAACGGACGCCGGGTTGTTGGGTTGAGGAGTTACCTTCAGTGTTATGGAGCATCAATACCACACCCAACAGATCGACAGGCTACACGCCATTCTTCATGGTTTATGGAGCGGAAGCGGTTCTTCCTAGTGACATCCGTCATGACTCGCCTCGTGTAGCGGCATATGTTGAAGCGGATAACGAGAAGGCACGGCAGGAAACTCTTGACCTGTTAGATGAGGAGTGTGACATGGCGGCAGCCCGTTCGGCGATTTATCAGCAAGATCTGCGTCATTATCATAGCCGCCGGGTTAGAACCAAAACCTTTCAAGAAAGAGATTTGGTGCTTCGACTCATCCAGGATCAGACGGATATGCACAAGCTATCCCCCCTTGGGAAGGGCCTTTTGTGGTCAGCAAGGATTTGCACAATGGCTCGTACTACCTAATCGATGTTCGAGAGCGCAAAGACTCACGTAAATCGGAGGAGGAGACCAACCGGCCATGGAATATTGCTCATCTTGGGCCCTACTATACTTGAGCTACAAGCTTTGCTTATGTACATATTATGACATTGTATATATTATGATCAATATAATAAACCGGAACCTCAGCTAAAGCGGGGTATCTGTTGTTTTCTTACATCACGTGTGGTTACATGGAGCTGACAAAACGGCGTCCGGTTTACCCCTTGATTTAGCTTCTTAAAGTTTGATATCAGATCACTTGGGGGTTGGTCGTATCCGAACCATAGCTACACCTCTTGGTTGGCGCAATGCCACATCATCACTTGGGAGCATGGTCGAACCCGAACCATGGCTACGCCTCTTGATCGGCGTAAAGCCACAGAATCACTTGGGGGCTTGGTCGTATCCGAACCATAGCCACGCCTCTTGATCGGCGTAATGCCACAACATCACTTGGGAGCATGTTTGAACCCGAACCATGGCTACGCCTCTTGATCGGCGTAAAGCCACAGAATCACTTGGGGGCTTGGTCGAACCCGAACCATAGCAATGCCTTTTGATCGGCGTAACGCCACAGCATCACTTGGGGGCTTGGTCGAACCCGAACCATAGCAACACCTCTTTATCAAATTTGGGGCCTGGCAGCCCGTGAAAAGCCTCGACTAAAACGGTTTTATTTGCCTTTTGCTAAGTTTCTTTTTCTTTTGCTAAGATTTGTGATGTTTTCAAGCCGGTGTTTATCAACCCGGTTGGGCTGTCAACTACAAGTTGTCAGTACATGACCAAGTTATAACCCGGAGACTATCAGCCCGGTCTGGTTTTGACTCATAGTCACCAGTATGGAATAAGCCGGTGTTTATCACAACCCGGAACGGTTTTGTTGTAAACCGGCATTATATAACAGGAGATATTTTTACTCCAAATTAAGGTTATTACCTTCATTACAAGGTTGGTCAGCCAACACTATGCCTAAAGGTTGCAGGTATCATATATTTCCATACTTGGTTATCTTTTACAACCTTGGTTATAAAACTTGGTCATATATATAGTTGGGTATCATGACTCGCCCGGTGGTAAACCACCAGGGCACTTTAAGCTTTTTATCTGCAGCAAACAATTGGAATAAATAGCTATGGATTATGAACATCATATCTCAAAGCATGGCGGATTAACACGCATCAGTTGCAGATAAGTATGCACGAAGGCATAACAGACCAAGTGTTTTAACTAGCCTATTACAAGGCGTTTCAGTGCCTAAAGGAATAATTGTTTCTCAAAAAACATTGAAGTATGGAAGGTTAAACCGGCCCCCGAGTTATGATCACTGAGCAGCTTGACGTGGCGGCTGCGGGTCATCTTGCACCGGTTCTTCTTCTCCGTCCCTACCCAGCGGCTGGAAGTCAACAGTTGTCAAGTCGATCCCAGTTAAAGCTTGGAACACAGCTTCGTCGCTTATAAGGGTGGACGGTTCAATATCAGGGGCATAAGTGTGCTTACGGATTGGAGGGATCAGGCTTTGAGTTTCAAGAGCTGGTGCAGCAACCCGCTTGTTATTGATATCATAACTCGCATGATAATGTGAAAGATCAGCTTCTTCAGCAAGTTGACAAGCCAGTGGACGTACTTCCCGGTTTATGGCGCGGAGATCTTCAGTGCAAAATTCTGATCCGTCCTCTTTCAAGCTTGGGTAGCCTTTAGCCACGTCTGTCGGATCAAGATCAGGTACCCATGCTTTTGCCCGGGTTAGCGCGGTCAGAGCGCCAGCCCTTGCAGCAGACCTCTTCAGCTCTTCTATCCAGGCAGGCAGCATAGATAGCCTGTCTAAGGTATCCTTGATCAACGTCGGGGGTGGCTTATTGTGCGAAGCTGTGCAGATAATCCGCTGTGCGCCAGTATACAATTGCTCTATCAGCATGTAGGCAGCTTTCAACTTCTTCTGCACATCTGAGCCCAGATGGCTAATGCGGGTTCCGATATCATTACAAACATCAGTAAACCGGCAACGCATGAGAGGACATGTTGAAAGCATAAAGGAAGGATGCTTACCAAACACAGCAGAGGTCATAGCATGCACTTGTCGCTTTACACCAGTCACCTCTTCAACCACCGGTTTAAGAGCGGCTTCTGCATTTCAGCCCTTTTTATCAAAGCGGCTTTTCAGTCTCCCAATCCGCCCGCTTTTCGTTGAAGCCCTCTTTCAGTTTCTCCGTAGCGCCTAGGGCACGGGTCAATTCTTCCTTCGCTTTGGAGGCTTCAGCTTGGTGGGTTTTGATGTTCTCCTGCAGATCAGCGGTTTGGCGTTCCTTCTTGCTCAGCTCCGCCTGTAAAGAGACAGATACATAATGAGTTGACAGTACATATTTGAAGTACCAAGCACATAACAAGTTATGCCCTTAGTACTTGGGGGCTAATGCATATTTGCGTTTACTCAGAAATTTTTACAAGTCCCAAACACAATACAAGTATTAAGCTTGGCACTTGGGGGCTAATGTGTGTTTGAAAAGCTGTTAATATGGGAATTCTTCTACAGTCCCGGTTCATCTTTATAAAGTTAAACCGGCCCTTGGGGACTATACCGGTGAAAGAACAGTATGGCAAATTTTAAGGAACCGGTTCATCTTAACGAGGTAATCCGGTCTCTGGAGGCAAAATATGCAAAGATAAGTTGTGACAAAAGTCCCGGTTTAGATCGGTATCATAAACCGTCATTTGGGGGCTACTAGGAATTGATAAACTACAATTGGACAAAAGAGAAAAATGGTAGTTACCTCATATTGCTCCTTCATCAAGTTTACCAAACTAGCTTCATAGTCACGGCTGGTATACAGATGGTTCAAGAAGCCAGAGTGAATATCTTGAACATTGAGGTTGGCGAAGCTTGATAAATCGGCATTCCATTTGCCTTTGTCGATAGCAGAGAGATCATCCTTGGTAGTATGCTTTGACAAAGCTACAGGGTTGCCTGGAGTGGAGTGGCCGGTGCTAGTAATCATAACATCATCGTCTTGTTCATCCGCAGCTCTTGCCGGAGTTGGCGGTTTATCAGTGTCCTTTGCTGGACTGGCCGGTTTGTCACCAGTTCAGACAGGGCTGGTTGGCCGGTCTGCATGACTTGTAGTATCAACTTGCACTTGTTCAGCAAGGAAATCATGGTCTTGAAGCGGCGGATCGTGAAGCATGGCGTCAGCATCGGTTTCTTCCAGATCTGGAGTTGTTTCCGGTTCAGCAGCTACATTTTCATCAGCCGGTTTGTTCAACCGAGCTTTCTTGCTGGGTCTTGGCTTGGCGCTGCGAAAAGATAAGACATAAGGATCAGTACAGTATGAAAAGATAACATATCAAGAATAAAGACATGTGCATAACTCACCCAGGAACTGTTTTGAGAGGTGGAAGCTGTGTGGTCGAAGACTCGCCAGAGGATGAGTGAGAAGTACCCTGATAATTTGAATCCGACGGGTTAAGAGGCTGGCGAAAACAACCTGCTTTTGGGCATGAAGTATCAATGGGATAAGAGACCTTTGATCGGCGTTTCTGAACCGGACTGTTCGGTAAACCGGCGGAGGTAACTACCTGGCCGCTGTGCCGGGTTGTACGGCGAGCTTCGTGCTGCTGTGTCTTCAAAAGAAAGTTTGGATCCAAATAAGCAAGAGGGTGAGAAAATTTTACTTTCCGGTTTGCTTGACGGAGTTTTTATGTTGGCAGAGGATCTGAATCGGAGGAAAGAATGGTTACCTCTACGTCCTCAGCGTGACCGCCTTCAGCGTCGTCCTGATAATAATCATTGTCAATGAGATGTACGAAAAATGAACCAAGAGAGTCAAGTTCTACCTCTGATTCTGGACGTACATTGTCATCAACTGGTAGATCGGAAGATGCAGTGGTCCTTCTTTTGGCAGGTTTTTTAACAACCTTGGTCTTTGGACGAACTGGCTTGACCGGTTTGTCTTGCGGCTTCGCCGGTTTGTCTTGTGATGGTTTCTTGTTCCTGAACGGATCATCACCCTGTCAGAAAAATAATCACACTTTTAGAGAGTATTTGGACAGAAGCAAATTCAGATACAAAGGATTATATGATTCTTACAGCTGGTGGTTTATTGAAGGTGTAGAAAGGGAGTAGCCCGGTTTGGGCACAGACGGCCTCCGGTTCGTTCAGTATTTTCTTTACAGCCTCAGTGACTTCGTCATCTGTAAGCTGAATGTCAATGTGCCGCTGAGCATCCTTCAAACTCCCCGTGTACTCACACATCAAACCGGGGCACCGACTTAAGGGCAGAATGCTCCAGCTTATCCAGCAACGAGCAAGATCAACTCCTATCAAACCGTTCGCCATGAAGGCTCTAAGCTTTGATAGTTGGGCAGCATAGTTGGCCCGTTCTCTTGCTGTCAGCCTCTGAGGAAACGGGTGTGTGTTGCTCAGGCGTTCAGGGCGGTAACCCGGCAGGGGGTTTTCATCAGATGGAGAGGTATCCATGCAGTAAAACCAAGTTTGGTTCCACTCTTTGGGGTGACTGTGGAGTTTGGGATGTGGGAAGGTGACTTCTTTCCTCTTCTGAACCGCCATTCCGCCCAGTTCCGTATTGGGTCCATCTGAGAACTCGGTGCGACGGTTTAAATGAAAGAAATCCCTAAACAGTTCGACTATAGGTTCCTCTTGCAGATAAGCTTCACAGAATACTTGGAACTGGCAGATATTGGTAACAGAGTTGGGACCAATGTCTTGAGGGCGCAGCTGAAAATTGGCTAGCACATCTCAGAAATTTTTTGAACCGGGAGGGCTGAAACCTCGTCTAAGATGATCAGCAAACACGACTACTTCTCCATCCTTGGGTGTAGGAGGATTCTCCGGGCCAGGGACCCTCCAGTGGATGACATCTTTCTTGGCTAAAGCGCCCGTTTTAACAAGGTTGTTTAATTGCTCCTCGGTTACTCGAGAGGGAGCCCAATTGCACTCATAGACTTATTTAGCCATGACAAGGAAAATCTGAAACATGAGTATTACCGGTTTAAGATTTATAGTGGACAGCTATACAGCGGTATGAGGATACTAACATATTGGTAAACCGGAGTCTGGCAATGGAACAGTGTAATGCATTGGCGGTTCAACAGGGGACTAATGGTATCTACCGGGTCATCATTTTTCTGTGAGGTTAAACCGGCCAATCTGGTATTCAAAGGGTGTAAGAGAAGGAAGAAACAAGTTTCACATCTTGCTATGGTAATTTCAGATCTACCGCGCGTAGGAAAAACAAAATATATTCTGACCTAAATTCCAGTGTACTGAAGGTTCACCAAGATGAGATGAGTTGGATATCAAACAGGTGCTGAAACTACTACCGCACGAGACCTATGTGGTTTTTGGATCTAACCCACGGATATATATAAGGGAAAAGAAGGGCGGCGACGAACACCGATGAACGACAGAAACCCTAAGTACAGATCTATAGTAAGAGAAAGAGGAGACTTACGGATGCTGTTGAGCAGCGGCGGCGGCGCGCGGAGGAGCTCTGGTACGTTCAGGTCGATGCAGCGGCCAAGGTTGGTGCAGCGGTCAAAGGTTGACGGCGGCGGCTGAGGTCGATGGTTCGGGCGTCGCGAGGATGAAGATGAAGCGAAGAGGCACGAGGGGGAAACTGGAAAGACCCCCTGGCCCTATTTATAAGGAGATAAACGACAGATGCGAAAATTGAGGAGCCGGATTTTTGGATATAATGTGATGCTGTCGCCTCGATTGTCGGAGGCTCGTTAATGACAGGTGACGTCACGGCGGTTTACCAAGATCCTAGAAGATGATTTCATGGTGGTTTACAAGACTGTGTGAAGATGTTGAAGAAGAAATTTTCTCAAATATTGAGGATTGACATGAACCAGTTCAAATCAATCTAGGGCCTAATGTTGGGGATATTACCACTGGGCGTAAACCGGCCAGGAGAGGCCGGGTTAACTTCATAAGTAGTTCATCTGTATCTGAAGCCCATGAAGACAGACGGTGACGCTTCATGAAGGCCCAGGGCCCAAAGCCGGTTTACGGCATGTAGACACAAACCGGCATTGAGATGTAAACTTGTGTTGTAAGATATGCGTAGCAGAGACCGAGCCGGACACGATTATGAGCCGACCTCGGAGTCTGTAAACCAACAGGCGTCAACCCATGTATATAAGGGGACGACCCGGCGGCGGTTCAGAGACAACAGACAACAACTCGAGACTCAGGCAAAGCATATTCGCTCCCTGGTCATCGAAACCCCATCAATTCCATCACAACTAGACGTAGGCTTTTACCTTCATCGAAGGGGCCGAACTAGTATAAAACTCTCTTGCGTCCCTTGTCTGCTTTAACCCCTTCGAGCTAACCCGTAGCGTTGGCTCCACGACTAAGTCCTTTCTCTAGGACATCTGCCGTGACAAAACCACGACAGGTCTAAAACTAATCCCGAAGGTAGATGTAGAGGTAGCGTGCCGACTGCGATCACATCGACTTTGGAACCATTTCCCACGCGCATCGTCACCTCGTCCTTAGCCAATCTTCACTTAATCCGTAGTCCCTGTTTCGAGTTGCAAATATTAGCAACAGAACCAGTATCAAATACCCAGGTGCTACTGCGAGCATTAGTAAGGTACACATCAATAACATGTATATCACATATACCTTTGTTCACCTTGCCATCCTTCTTATCTGCCAAATACTTGGGGCAGTTCCACTTCCAGTGACCAGTCCCTTTGCAGTAGAAGCACTCAGTCTCAGGCTTAGGTCCAGACTTAGGTTTCTTCTCCTGAGCAGCAACTTGTTTGTTGTTCTTCTTGAAGTTCCCTTTCTTCTTCCCTTTACCCTTTTTCTTGAAACTGGTGGTCTTGTTGACCATCAACACTTGATGCTCCTTCTTGATTTCTACCTCCGCAGCCTTTAGCATCGCGAAGAGCTCGGGAATTGTCTTATCCATCCCTTGCATATTATAGTTCATCACAAAGCTCTTGTAGCTTGGTGGCAGTGATTGAAGAATTCTTTCAATGACACTATCATCCGGAGACTAACTCCCAGTTGAATCAAGTGATTATTATACCCAGACATTTTGAGTATATGTTCACTGACAGAACTATTCTCCTCCATCTTACGGCTGTAGAACTTATTGGAGACTTCATATCTCTCAATCCGGGCATTTGCTTGAAATGTTAACTTCAACTCCTAGAACATCTCATATGCTCCATGACGTTCAAAACGTCGTTGAAGTCCCGGTTCTACGCTGTAAAGCATGGCACACTGAACTATCGAGTAGTCATCAACACGCGACTGCCAGGCATTCACAATATCTGTAGTTGCCGGCGCGGGTGGTACACCTAGCAGTGCTTCCAGGACGTAATTCTTCTGTGCAACAATGAGGATAACCCTCAAGTTACGGACCCAGTCTGTGTAATTGCTACCATCATCTTTCAACTTTTCTTTCTCAAGGAACGCATTAAAATTCAACGGAACAACAGCACGGACCATCTATCTACAACAACATAGACAAGCAAAATACTATCAGGTACTAAGTTCATGATAAATTAAAGTTCAATTAATCATATTACTTAAGAACTCCCACTTAGATAGGCATCCCTCTAATCATCTAAGTGATCACGTGATCCATATCAACTAAACCATGTCCGATCATCACGTGAGATGGAGTAGTTTTCAATGGTGAACATCACTATGTTGATCATATCTACTATATGGTTCACGCTCGACCTTTCGGTCTCAGTGTTCCGAGGCCATATCTGCATATGCTAGGCTCGTCAAGTCTAACCCGAGTATTCTGCGTGTGCAAAACTGGCTTACACTCGTTGTATTTGAACGTAGAGCTTATCACACCCGATCATCACGTGGTGTCTCGGCACGACGAACTTTCGCAATGGTGCATACTTAGGGAGAACACTTATACCTTGAAATTTAATGAGAGATCATCTTATAATGCTACCGTCAATAAAAGCAGAATAAGATGCATAAAGGATAAACATCACATGCAATCAATATAAGTGATATGATATGGCCATCATCATCTTGTGCCTTTGATCTCCATCTCCAAAGCACCGTCATGATCACCATCGTCACCGGCGCGACACCTTGATCTCCATCGTAGCATCGTTATCGTCTCGCCAACTATTGCTTCTACGACTATTGCTACTGCTTAGTGATAAAGTAAAGCAATTACAGGGCATTTGCATTTCATACAATAAAGCGACAACCATATGGCTCCTGCCAGTTGCTGATAACTCCGTTACAAAACATGATCATCTCATACAATAAAATATAGCATCATGTCTTGACCATATCACATCACAACATGCCCTGCAAAAACAAGTTAGATTTCCTCTACTTTCTTGTTGCAAGTTTTACGTGGCTGCTACGGGCTGAGCAAGAACCGTTCTTACCTACGCATCAAAACCACAACGATATTTCGTCAAGTTAGTGCTATTTTAACCTTCACAAGGACCGGGCGTAGCCACACGCGGCTCAACTAAAGTTGGAGAAACTGACACCCACCAGCCACCTGTGTGCAAAGCATGTCGGTAGAACCAGTCTCGCGTAAGCATACGCGTAATGTCGATCCGGGCCGCTTCATCCAACAATACCGCCGAACCAAAGTATGACATGCTGGTAAGCAGTATGACTTGTATCGCCAACAACTCACTTGTGTTCTACTCGTGCATATAACATCTACGCATAAACCTGGCTCGGATGCCACTGTTGGGGAACGTAGTAATTTCAAAAAAATTCCTATGCACACGCAAGATCATGGTGATGCATAGCAACGAGAGGGGAGAGTGTGTCCACGTACCCTCGTAGACCGAAAGAGGAAGCGTTATGACAACGCGGTTGATGTAGTCGTACGTCTTCACGATCGACCAATCCTCCGTACCGAACATACGGCACCTCCGTGTTCTGCACACGTTCAGCTTGGAGACATCCTGCGAACTCACGATCCAGTAGAGCTTCGCCGAAGAGTTTCGTCAGCACGACGATGTGATGACGGTGATGATGATGCAACCGACGCAGGGCTTCGCCTAAGCACCGCTACGATATTACCGAGGTGGATTATGGTGGAGGGGGGCACCGCACACGGCTAAGAGATCAATGATCAATTGTTGTGTCTCCAAGGGGTGCCCCCTTCCCCGTATATAAAGGGGTGGAGGAGGGGGAGGGGGCTGGCCTCCTATGGCGTGCCCCATGAAGAGTCCTACTCCCACCGGGAGTAGGACCCCCCCTTCCAAGTAGGAGTAGGAGAGGAGAAGGAGGGAGAGAAGGAGAGAAGGAAAGGGGGGCGCCACTGATAACCCACAAGTATAGGGGATCGCAACAGTTTTCGAGGGTAGAGTATTCAACCCAAATTTATTGATTCGACACAAGGGGAGCCAAATAATATTCTCAAGTATTAGCAGTTGAGTTGTCAATTCAACCACACCTGGATAACTTAGTATATGCAGCAAAATATTTAGTAGGAAAGTAGTATGGAAGTAACAGTAACGATAGCAAAAGTTATATTTTTGGGCACTTTAGTGATTGTAACAGTAGCAACGGAAAAGTAAATAAGCAAAGAACAATATGTGAAAAGCTCGTAGGCATTGGATCGGTGATGGAGAATTATGCCGGATGTGGTCCATCATGTAACAGTCATAACATAGGGTGACACAGAACTAGCTCCAATTCATCAATGTAATGTAGGCATGTATTCCGAATATAGTCATACGTGCTTATGGAAAAGAACTTGCATGACATCTTTTGTCCTACCCTCCCGTGGCAGTGGGGTCCTAACGGAAACTAAGGGATATTAAGGCCTCCTTTTAATAGAGTACGGGACCAAAGCATTAACACATAGTGAATACATGAACTCCTCAAACTATGGTCATCACCGGGAGTGGTCCCGATTATTGTCACTTCGGGGTTGCCGGATCATAACATATAGTAGGTGACTATAGACTTGCAAGATAGGATCAAGAACTCACATATATTCATTGAAACATAATAGGTGCAGATATGAAATCATGGCACTCGGGCCCTAGTGACAAGCATTAAGCATAGCAAAGTCATAGCAACATCAATCTCAGAACATAGTGGATACTAGGGATCAAACCCTAACAAAACTAACTTGATTACATGATAAATCTCATCCAACCCATCACTGTCCAGCAAGCCTATGATGGAATTACTCACGCACGGTGGTGAGCATCATGAAATTGGTGATGGAGGATGGTTGATGATGACGATGGCGACGGATTCCCCTCTCCGGAGCCCCGAACGGACTCCAGATCAGCCCTCCCGAGAGGTTTTAGGGCTTGGCGGCGGCTCCGTATCGTAAAACGCGATGAATCCTTCTCTCTGATTTTTTTCTCCCCGAACACGAATATATGGAGTTGGAGTTGAGGTCGGTGGAGTGTCAGGGGGCCCACGAGGCAGGGGGCGCACCCAGGGGGCAGGCGTGCCCCCCACCCTCGTGGACAGGTGGAGGCCCCCCTGACGTGGATTCTTCTTCCAGTATTTTTATTATTTTCCAAAAATAAGTTCCGTGGAGTTTCAGGTCTTTCCGAGAACTTTTGTTTCTGCACATAAATAACACCATGCCAATTCTGCAGAAAACAGCGCCAGTCCGGGTTAGTTCCATTCAAATCATGCAAGTTAGAGTCCAAAACAATGGCAAAAGTGTTTGGAAAAGTAGATACGACGGAGACGTATCAACTTCCCCAAGCTTAAACCTTTGCTTGTCCTCAAGCAATTCGGTTGATAAACTGAAAGTGATAAAGAAAAACTTTTACAAACTCTATTTGCTCTTGTTGTTGTAAATATGTGAAGCCAACATTCAAGTTTTCAGCAAAGATTATGAACCAACCATATTCACAATAACTCTTAGGTCTCATGTTTACTCATATCAATGGCATAATCAACTAGTGAGCAATAATAATAAATCTCGGATGACAACACTTTCTCAAAACAATCATAATATGATATAACAGGATGGTATCTCGCTAGCCCTTTCTGAGACCGCAAAACATAAATGCAGATCACCTTTAAGGATCAAGGACTGACTAGACATTGTAATTCATGGTATAAGAGATCCAGTCATAGTCATACCCAACATAAATTAATAGTAATGAATGCAAATGACAGCAGTGCTCTCCAGCTGGTGCTTTTTAATAACAGGGTGATGACTCAACATGAAAGTAAATAGATAGGCCCTTCACAGAGGGAAGCAGGGATTTGTAGAGGTGCCAGAGCTCGATTTTAAAGCAGAGATAAATAGTATTTTGAGCGGCATACTTTCATTGTCAACATAACAACCGAGAGATGGCGATATCTTCCATGCTACACACATTATAGGAGGTTCCCAAACATAATGGTAAAGTTTATACTCCCCCTCCACGAACAAGCATCAATCCATGGCTTGCTTGAAACAACGAGTGCCTCCAACTAGCAACAGCCCCAGGGGGAGTTTTGTTTGCAATTATTTTGATTTAATTTGCATAAAGCATGGGACTGGGCATCTCGGTGACCAGCCATTTTCTCGTGAGTGAGAAGCGGAGTCCACTCCTCTTGAGAATAACCCGCCTAACATGGAAGATGAGGACAACCCTAGTTGATACATGAGCTATTCGAGCATACAAAACAGAATTTCATTTGAAGGTTTAGAGTTTGGCACATACAAATTTACTTGGAACGGCAGGTAGATACCGCATATATGAAGGTATAGTGGACTCATATGGCATAACTTTGGTGTTTAAGGAATTGGATGCACAAGCAGTATTCCCTCTTAGTATAAGTGAAGGCTAGCAAAAGACTAGGAACCGACCAACTAGAGAGCGACAACAGTCATGAACATGCATTAAAATTAATAAACATTAAGTGCAAGCATGAGTAGGATATAATCCACCATGAACATAAATATCGTGAAGGCTATGTTGATTTGTTTCAACTACATGTGTGAACATGTGCCAAGTCGAGTCACTTAAATTATTCAAAGGAGGATACCACCCCACTATACCACATCACAACCATTTTAATAGCATGTTGGCATGCAAGGTAAACCATTATAACTCATAGCTAATCAAGCATGGCACGAGCAACTATAATCTCTAATTGTCATTGCAAACATGTTATCCATAATAGGCTGAATCACGAACGATGAACTAATCATATTTACAAAAACAAGAGAGGTCGAGTTCATAGCAGTTTCTCTCATCTCAATCAGTCCATCATATATTGTCATAATTGCCTTTCACTTGCACGACCGAATGATGTGAATAATAATAAGAGTGCACGTGCATTGGACTAAGCTGGAATCTGCAAGCATTCAATTCAAAGGAGAAGACAAGGCAATATGGGCTCTTGGTTAAAACAATAATGCATATAAGAGCCACTTCAACAATTTAATTATGGTCTTCTCCTATCGACCCCCAAAGAAAAGAAGAGAAATAAAACTATTTACACGGGAAAGCTCCCAACAAGCAAAAGAAGAACGGGAAATCTTTTTTGGTTTTCTTTTTAATTATTACTACTACAGCAAGAAAACTAAACTAACTAAAAGCTACACTAATTTTTTTGGTTTTTCTTAAGGTTTATTAAACACACAAGAAGAAAGCAAGAAAAAGGAAAATAAACTAGCATGGATATTACAGAGAAAGAGTATGAGCACCGACATCTAGCAATGAGTGTGTGAACATGAATGTAATGTCGGTGAGAAATACGTACTCCCCCAAGCTTAGGCTTTTGGCCTAAGTTGGTTTATTGCCACGGGTGGCATGGCGGATATCCAAAGTTGTAGTTGGAGTCGTACTGAGATGCAGCGGTCATTGCATCGTGTGCTGCAGCTTGGAGGCGAGCTATCTCAGCCCTCCTCCTATACTCCTCCACCTCCTCTCTGGTTATGTAATGTCTCCCTTTTTCCTGAAAGTCAAAGAGAGTAGGGGTAGGAAGAACAATATTGACGTCGTGACGCCTGTCAAAGATTAGTCTGTACTGGAGAGGTGGTTCAATATCATCATCACGTATGGTTACACCAAGAAAATCAGCTAAGCAGGTTGCATAAATTCCACCAAAGAAATCTCCATTAAATCTATTATGATGCAACCTACGTGCAAGAATGGCTCCAAAATTATAAGATTTATCTCCTAACATAGCACTCCTAATAATACTAAGGTCAGGGACACACATGTGACATGCTTCATCCTTACCATTTATGCACCTACCTATAAAGAGAGCAAAATAATGTATAGCAGGAAAATGAATGCTCCCTATGGTACCTTGTGTTATGTCTCTAGATTCCCCCACAGTTATACTAGCAAGAAATTCTCTAAATTCATATTTGCGAGGTTCACTAGTACTACCCCATTGTGGAAGTTTGCAAGCAGTGGTAAAATCCTCTAAGTCCATAGTATAAGATTTTTCATAAAGATCAAACAGGACAGTTTGAGAATTGCGTGAAGCTGAAAATTCAAACCTCCTCACAAAGGAACTAGTGAGATAGTGGTACTGGCGGCACTTTTCCCCCTCGAAGCTCACAAGATCAGCGTTACGCAAATAGGTGTTAAATTCTTCCTTGATTCCCGCTCGATCCATAAAGTCTTCTGAAGGCCATTCACAAGGCCGCACTGGAGCGTTCCTTGGTGGCTCATCATCAGCATCGCGCATTGCGAGTCTGGGTCCTTGCTTCCTTGAAGGACCACCTTGGTATATTTTCCTAAGCATATTTCTTCCTCTGAAAAATTTCTGAAATTTTTAGTAACTTCAAATAAAAGTGAACCAAGCTCAACAAAATTGATAGCAACTACTCCTACAAGTGCCTAGAGCCTATATCATGCATTAGAACTACTTGGAACCATATAAATTTGACATGCAAGCTCAAGAACATGGTCACCTAGGCAGCACAAATTTGCAATGAATACACTAGAACAAAAACTAATTGGACCAATGGAGGAGTCACATACCAAGGAACAATCCCCTAAAGCAGTTTTGTGAGAGGTGCTTTGAGCAAGGAGATCGAAAATCGCAGCAAAATGAGCTAGAACTCGTGCTTGAGCTGGATGGTGATTTTTTGGGAGGAAGAAGAAGTGTGTGGGTGCAGGAATAAGTGGAGGGGAGCCACCATGGGCCCACGAGGCAGGGGGCGCGCCCTGGACCCTCGTGGCCAGGTGCTTGCTCCCCCTGCTGTGTTCTCAGTGCCAGATATTCTCAAATATTTCAGAAAAAATCATATTCCAATTTCAGGGCATTTGGAGAACTTTTATTTTCGGGGTATTTTTATATTGCACGGATAATTCAGAAACCTGACAGGAAAATAGTATTTTTGCTTTATTTCAACTAAATAACAGAAAGTAAAAGGATGGTACAGAAGGTTGTGCTTTCTAACTTCATCCATCTCATGCTCATCAAAAGGAATCCACTAACAAGGTTGATCAAGTCTTGTTAACGAACTCATTCCGACTAACATGGAACCGGAGAAATTTCGAATAACACTATGTTACCTCAACTGGGCTATGCACATCCCCAATAATAAGAATATCATATTTCTTCTTGACAGTAGGTAGAGGAAATTCAAAACCTCCAAAAATAATCGATGGGATTTTTCCAATAGAATTGATATTGTGGACTTGAGATTGCTTCCTCGGAAAGTGTACCGTATGCTCATTACCATTAACATGAAAAGTGACATTGCCTTTGTTGCAATCAATAACAGCCCCTGCAGTGTTCAAAAAGGGTCTTCCAAGAATAATAGAGATACTATCGTCCTCGGGAATATCAAGAATAACAAAGTCCGTTAAAATAGTAACGTTTGCAACCACAACAGGCACATCCTCACAAATACCGACAGGTATAGCAGTTGATTTATCAGCCATTTGCAAAGATATTTCAGTAGGTGTCAATTTATTCAAATCAATTCTACGATATAAAGAGAGAGGCATAACACTAACACCGGCTCCAAGATCACATAAAGCAGTTTTAACATAGTTTCTTTTAATGGAGCATGGTATATAGTTGGTACTCCTGGATCTCCTAGTTTCTTAGGTATTCCACCCGTACAGGTATAATTAGCAAGCATGGTGGAAATTTCAGCTTCCGGTATCTTCCTTTTATTAGTAACAATTTCTTTCATATACTTAGCATAAGGATTCATTTTGAGCATATCAGTCAAACGCATACGCAAAAAGATAGGTCTAATCATTTCAGCAAAGCGCTCAAAATCCTCATCATCCTTTTTCTTGGATGGTTTGGGAGGAAAAGGCATGGGTTTTTGAACCCAAGGTTCTCTTTCTTTACCATGTTTCCTAGCAACAAAGTCTCTTTTATCATAACGTTGATTCTTTGATTGTGGGTTATCAAGATCAACAGCAAGTTCAATCTCTACATCATTATCATTACTAGGTTGAGCATCATCATGAACATCTTCATTAATATTTTCACTTGGTTCATGTCCATTACCAGATTTTGTTTCAGCATCAGAAATAGAAATATCATTTGGATTCTCAGGTGTTTCAGCAATAGGTTCACTAGAAGCATGCAAAGTCCTATCATTTTCCTTTTTCTTCTTTTTAGAAGGACTAGGTGCATCTATATTATTTCTCTAAGAATCTTGCTCAATTCTCTTAGGGTGGCCTTCAGGATACAAAGGTTCCTGGGTCATTTTACCAGTTCTAGTAGCCACTCTAACAGCATAATCATTATTCTTACTATTTAATTCATTGAGCAAATCATTTTGAGCTTTAAGTACTTGTTCCACTTGAGTGGTAACCATAGAAGCATGTTTACTAATGAGTTTAAGTTCACCTTTAACTCTAGACATAGAATCACCCAAGTGTTCAAGCGTATCGGAATTGTATTTCAATTGTCTACCAAAATAAGCATTGAAGTTTTCTTGTTTGACAATAAAATTATCAAACTCTTCTAAGCATTGTCTAGCAGACTTATAGTGAGGAATATCACCTTCATCAAATCTATAGAGAATTTACCTTTACTACCTGTGTCAGGTTATCAAGACCATGTGTTTCTTTAATAGGAGGTAAATTCTTAACATTTTCAGCTTTAATACCTTTTTCTTTCATAGATTTCTTTGCCTCTTGCATATCTTCAGGACTGAGAAATAGAACACCTCTCTTCTTCGGAGTTGGTTTAGGAATAGGCTCAGGAGTTGACTCAGGAAGTGTCCAATTATTTTCATTTGTCAACATATTATTCAATAGAATCTCAGTTCATCCGGTGTTCTTTCCCTGAAAACAGAACCAGAACAACTATCCAGGTAATCTCTGGAAGCATTGGTTAGTCCATTATAAAAGATATCAAGTATTTCATTTTTCTTAAGAGGATGATCAGGCAAAGCATTAAGTAATTGGAGAAGCCTCCCCCAAGCTTGTGGGAGACTCTCTTCTTCAATTTGCACAAAATTGTATATATCCCTTAAAGCAGCTTGTTTCTTATGAGCAGGGAAATATTTAGCAGAGAAGTAATAAATCATATCCTGGGGACTACGCACACAACCAAGATCAAGAGAATTAAACCATATCTTAGCATCACCCTTTAATGAGAACGGAAATATTTTAAGGATATAAAAGTAGCGAGTTCTCTCATCATTAGTGAACAGGGTGGCTATATCATTTAATTTAGAAAGATGTGCCACAACAGTTTCAGATTCATAGCCATAAAAAGGATCAGATTCAACCAAAGTAATTATATCAGGATCAACAGAGAATTCATAATCCTTATCAGTTACATAGATAGGTGAAGTAGCAAAAGCAGGCTCAGGTTTCATTCTAGCATTAAGAGATTGTTGCTTCCATTTAGCTAATAACTTCTTAAGATCATATCTATCATTGCAAGCTAAAATAGCTCTAGCAGATTCTTCATCCAGAACATAACCCTCAGGCACAACAGGTAATTCATATTTATTAGGGGGAGAGTCTTCATCATCACTATCTTCAATATTACCAGTTTCAATAATTTCATTCTGTCTAACCCTAGCAAGTTGTTCATCAAGAAATTCACCAAGTGGCACAGTAGTATCAAGCATAGAAGTAGTTTCATCATAAGTATCATGCATAGCAGAAGTGGCATCATCAATAACATGTGACATATCAGAATTAATAGCAGAAGCAGGTTTAGGTGTCGCAAGCTTACTCAAAACAAAAGGTGAATCAAGTGCAGAGTCAGATGGCAGTTCCTTACCTCCCTCGTAGTTGAGGGATAAATTTTTGTTTTCTCGTCTTTCAAGTTCCTCATAGTAACCAGCAGATATAAATCCCAAGTGACTCAAAGAATAGAGCTATGTTCCCCGGCAACGGTGCCAGAAAATAGTCTTGATAACCCACAAGTATAGGGGATCGCAACAGTTTTCGAGGGTAGAGTATTCAACCCAAATTTATTGATTCGACAGAAGGGGAGCCAAAGAATATTCTCAAGTATTAGCAGTTGAGTTGTCAATTCAACCACACCTGGATAACTTAGTATCTGCAGCAAAATATTTAGTAGCAAAGTAGTATGGAAGTAACAGTAACGATAGCAAAAGTAATATTTTTGGGTTTTGTAGTGATTGTAACAGTAGCAACGGAAAAAGTAAATAAGCGAAGAACAATATGTGAAAAGCTCGTAGGCATTGGATCGGTGATGGAGAATTATGCCGGATGTGGTTCATCATGTAACAGTCATAACATAGGGTGACACAGAACTAGCTCCAATTCATCAATGTAATGTAGGCATGTATTCCGAATATAGTCATATGTGCTTATGGAAAAGAACTTGCATGACATCTTTTGTCCTACCCTCCCGTGGCAGCGGGGTCCTAACGGAAACTAAGGGATATTAAGGCCTCCTTTTAATGGAGTACCGGACCAAAGCATTAACACATAGTGAATACATGAACTCCTCAAACTATGGTCATCACCGGGAGTGGTCCCGATTATTGTCACTTCGGGGTTGCCGGATCATAACACATAGTAGGTGACTATAGACTTGCAAGATAGGATCAAGAACTCACATATATTCATGAAAACATAATAGGTTCAGATCTGAAGTCATGGCACTCGGGCCCTAGTGACAAGCGTTAAGCATAGCAAAGTCATAGCAACATCAATCTCAGAACATAGTGGATACTAGGGATCAAACCCTAACAAAACTAACTTGATTACATGATAAATCTCATCCAACCCATCACCGTCCAGCAAGCCTACGGTGGAATTACTCACGCACGGCGGTGAGCATCATGAAATTGGTGATGGAGGATGGTTGATGATGACGATGGCGACGGAATCCCCTCTCCGGAGCCCCGAACGGACTCCAGATCAGCCCTCCCGAGAGGTTTTAGGGCTTGGCGGCGACTCCGTATCGTAAAACGCGATGAATCCTTCTCTCTGATTTTTTTCTCCCCGAACACGAATATATGGAGTTGGAGTTGAGGTCGGTGGAGCGTCAGGGGGCCCACGAGGCAGGGGGCGCGCCTAGGGGGGGCAGGCGCGCCCCCCACCCTCGTGGACAGGTGGAGGCCCCCTGACGTGGATTCTTCTTCCAGTATTTTTATCATTTTCCAAAAATAAGTTTCGTGGAGTTTCAGGTCATCCCGAGAACTTTTGTTTCTGCACATAAATAACACCATGGCAATTCTGCTGAAAACAGCGTCAGTCCGGGTTAGTTCCACTCAAATCATGCAAGTTAGAGTCCAAAACAAGGGCAAAAGTGTTTGGAAAAGTAGATACGACGGAGACGTATCAGCCGCCCCCCTCCTTGTCCAATTCGGACTAGAGGGGGAGGGGGCGCGCGGCTGCCCTGGCCGCCCCTCCTCTTCTCCCACTAGGGCCCATTAGGCCCAATATACTCCCCGGGGGGTTCCGGTAACCCCCCGGTACTCCGTTAAATGTCCGAAACCTCCTGAAACACTTCCGGTGTCCAAACATAGTCGTCCAATATATCGATCTTTACGTCTCAACCATTTCGAGACTCCTCATCATGTCTGTGATCATATCCGGGACTCCGAACTACCTTCGGTACATCAAAACACAAAAACTCATAATACCGATCGTCACCGAACGTTAAGCGTGCGGACCCTACGGGTTCGAGAACTATGTAGACATGACCGAGACACGTCTCTGGTTAATAACCAATAGTGGAACCTGGATGCTCATATTGGCTCCTACATATTCTACGAAGATCTTTATCGGTCAAACTGCATAACAACATACGTTGTTCCCTTTGTCATCGGTATGTTACTTGCCCGAGATTCGATCATCGGTATCTCAATACCTAGCTCAATCTCGTTACCGGCAAGTCTCTTTACTCGTTCCGTAATGCATCATCCCGCAACTAACTCATTAGTCACATTGCTTGCAAGGCTTATAGTGATGTGCATTATCAAGAGGGCACAGAGATACCTCTCCAACAATCGGAGTGACAAATCCTAATATCGATCTATGACAACTCAACAAGTATCATCGGAGACACCTGTAGAGCACCTTTATAATCACCCAGTTACGTTGTGACGTTTGGTAGCACACAAAGTGTTCCTCCAGTATTCGGGAGTTGCATAATCTCATAGTCATTGGAACATGTATAAGTCATGGAGAAAGCAATAGGAGTAAACTAAACGATCAAGTGCTAAGCTAACGGAATGGTTCAAGTCAATCACATCATTCTCCTAATGATGTGATACCGTTAATCAAATCACAACTCATGTCTATGGCTAGGAAACTCAACCATCTTTGATCAACGAGCTAGCCAAGTAGAGGCATACTAGTGAAACTATGTTTGTCTATGTATTCACACATGTATTATGTTTCCGGTTAATACAATTCTAGCATGAATAATAAACATTTATCATGATATGAGGAAATAAATAATAACTTTATTATTGCCTCTAGGGCATATTTCCTTCAGATCTTGCGTGTGCGTAGGATTTTTTTTGAAATTACTGCGTTCCCCAATACAAACTTGAGTTTTAAAAGTAGTTGTGGGGCACATATTGAGGCAACAATGAATAGTATCTCCATCTAATATCTGGTTCACCTAGGGTATGCCTATGTTGTTCACCTTGGGTGGGAAACAAATAGTAAAGCAATCATCATCTGTCTTTTTATTAAATTAAAGCAATCATCAGCCTGCTATCATTATTTTTGAATCCATCCACTGGTTGTTACCATCACTCTTGATTTCTGCATGCTCTCCTTACATAATCTCACTATATTTTTTTCGTATGCATGTCAGATATTGTACACAATCATGCTGAACATCTAAAGAAAAAGGGAAGAGTTTTGCGCGGCAATACAATGTCATGCAGACATCGCTTCATGGTCGGTTCAATGGCAAACCCTCCCCCCTCTCCAGATTGTAATCCAGAGGAAGGTATCTGGTCCGAGGCGGATTCAGACACAGCTGACCACTCCTATTTACCCCCAAGGTGTTTGCTCTAACTTGGCATGATGATGTTAGTCATATCATGCATATGTTTCCTTGAAGTGCCTACTTTCGACATCATATATGTCATCTGCTTAGTTTAGACATGTTCTGTAATGCCACCTATTTAGTTTCTATATCATATATGGGAATTATGCAGTCTTATATCTTTTAGCCAGCCATAATATATGTGAAATATGCAATGCCATCCTGTTTAACCAGGCATCATATATTTGAATGATATCTTGCCCATCATTTTCTTCATTACATTTCCATTTGTCGACATGTTTGTACATTAAGCTACTTTTCCTGTGAATCGGCCATTTGAGTGGGTGATGAAAAAACCTAGAGTGAAAACAAGGCCTTCAGAGCAGACAATGCTACCTGTCGAAGCAGATCTCTTGCTAGGTCCCGATAGCTCCTCAGAGATGGATTCAGAGACAGATTACCAGTCCTATTCCCCCACCGAGGTGTATGCTCCAACTTGGCATGGTTATACTGCTCATATCATGCATATGGTGTCTTGCATTGCATAGTTTAGACATCATATACACAATATTCAACACCATGTTCTTAGTTCAGACATCATATATGCGAATGCCCTCTGCTTAGCATATAAATCACATATGTGAATTAGATCATGTGCTCCTAATTACTTAGATAACATGTATGTGAATTATGTCATCCGACCTGTTTACTAAAGACATCATATAATTATCTCATGCCATCCTGTTTAGTTAGTCATCATATCTTTGAATTATGTCATGCTATGCTATCCAGTTTAGATAGACATCATATATGTGAAATTATGTCATGCTATCCATTTTAGTTAAACTATATACATGTCAACTATTTCATGCCCTCTTTTTTCCACACTATCTATTGCATATGTCTCTCATACAATGTCTGTACATTCAACTATGTTTCCTGTTATCAGCCATTTGAATTGGAGCGGGTGATGGCAATATCTAGCGGAGTAAAAACACGGTCTTCAAATAAAACAATGCTACCTCTTGGTGGAGATAGCACCCCGGTTGTACATGCACGAGAACCAGCCCTACCACACATAACCCAGACTCTCACAAATTGTACCCCTACTGCGATGGACAGAGAACCAGCTTCACCCAATCTAACCCCAACCCCGGCAGATAGTAACCCAGTTCGTGTTGACACAACACCATCTCCATAACAGAGCTCCCAAACAAGAGCAGTTAGTACGGCAGCTCCAATGCCCAAAGCGCCAGTACTACCACGGCGAACCCCAACTCCACCAGTTAGTACACCTATTCCTGTGGAGGAAGCACAACCATCCATTCATAGTTTAGCATCTACCGCATTTGATGTTGTTAAATCCTATGTGCGTATCTTCCCATCATGGAAATATTATACCGAAGATGAAGGAAAATGCTAGTTGCAGGTGTTTGTCTAGGAGTTATGTGTAAGTAATGTTATTCATGGCAATTACTTTGTGTTGTCCCATACATTCTACCTCCATGATGGTTATAATACGGCAAATTTTCCCAGTTTTCTCTATAGAGAAGGACCAATTTGGAAACTCAGGATGAGGTAACCTGTGCTAATACCTCTGATATCTTCAAGAATGTTTGGTGGCAGTATCGGAATTACCTGAAGAAAACGTACTTCACCGGCAAAGAAACTCATCAAATTCCCTTACATTCTCCTGAGACACATTTACTGGATGATGACTGGGAACGCCTTGTTCTGTACTGGTCCCGAACCAAGAATGTGGTAAGGTCTATGAGCTCATTTTTTATTTTAAGTACTATATGCTTGCATCTTACTATACTCTGTTCATGTAGAACAAGTGCTTAAACCTGAAGAACAACTGTTCTCATTTAAGATTCCATTGCTATTGTGCATACTGCTTTGCTCTTGTATCACTGTATTTACTCATACAAACTTATTTTTAAATTGAAGGATCCAATCGAAACTCCAATGGCACAACATGTATGTTTACGCATGTTTCTTTAACGGGTTTTCTCTTATAAATAGCTCTGTTGATTTCAATTTCAATTGTGTATCCAGTTGACTTCTCATATCATGCACATTACTAGCATCACAACAGAGCCAATAGTGTTGTTGTACGTGTAGACCCGTGGTACCCATCTGAAATCTTGTTGTGCCATGTAGTTTCCCACGCTTTGTGTTCTTTCAGTGCTGCTTTGTCTTGAACTGATATGATTTGAACCGTGTCTCTATTTTGATTTGTCAAGACAATGAAGTGACCATAGGACATAGATATATGTTTGTTTGATGCTTTTATAATGTACTACTTGGCAATAGAAGACTTGGTAGTTTAATCTTGTCCACCTTACTAATGAATTGGTTCACCGAAATGAGTTTCGCATACTAGTACATGCTAAACCTGTTATGTGTCTGCTTGTTTCTTTTAGAATGCTGACAGAATATTGGGGAAGAGTGCCTTCTTAAGCAATGGTAAAGGAAGTAATGCAGATAAGGTTCAGGATAGTGAGACATCCTTGTTGGTCTCCAACAAAGCTGATAAAACAGCTAAGGAAAACTATCTTGAAGACAGTGAGACAACCCCATAGTCCTGTCTTGGTTTAGTGTTCGAGTTACTGGCCACTACCGCTGGCACAAGCTATTCAAACTCACTGTCTAAATCAGTCCGGTTTCTTGAGTCTCAACTACAAGATGAAAGACATCGATCGGCTGTGCTGCGACAAGAAGCGGAAGGACTGCGGAAGTCCCTGGAGCATTCAGATGCATACTTTGTGGTGCAACAACAAGCGTTGGAGGATTTTAGCGCCAAACAGGACAAAGCTAATAAGCTTGCTAAGCTTATTGCCAGCATGGTGGATACCCAGGATAACGTTTCTTGAGCTCTTCTGAAGTTTTTTTAGTTATGGGCTTGTTTTGCTGCCGCGTTTATTTGCACTAGTGCCCAATTTAGACGGCGGGTGTATGTAATATGCTGTTTGTTCCCTATATTTGCACTAGTGGCGAACTTTGATGCCCAGTGGATGTAATATGTGTAATAGCCGTAATAGCCTAGTGTTAGTTGATTGCTTATTTATTTCGTTATTGTCTTGTTTAGTTGTTTGCTTGTAGTCACTGCAGTTCTTTTTCCGCGTTTCTCTAGTGTCCACAATAACCTATTTTTTTGTAACTAGGCCACAATAACCATGGCAACACACAGACTGTTGTAACCATGGGCCTCCTACGGGCCATAGGATCCATGGGCCTTCTACGGGCTGTAGGATACATGGGCCTTCTATGGGTAATCATTTCGCCAAACATGGGTCGTACTATTTGTGGACTAACGGGTCGTTAATAGGCTGTATTTGATGACGCTATGAAAACAGCCCAACGGGTTAATGGGCCACAAACGGGCCCACTGTAACCACAGGCTGAATTTGGCCCACAAAATGGAACAGGCCAGTAACGGACCGTAACTAACCGAATTCTAGAAATGAGCCTAAGAATAAATGGGCCCTTAGAAGGCCGAAAGTTAACACGGGCTAGAAACGGTTGACGGAATAATGAACCATTAATGGGTATAAAGCGATACACTGTTTGTTATGGGCCAGTTTCATCTCGGGCCTTTCATGGGCCCAGAGTTATGATAACCCACAAGTATAGGGGATCGCAATAGTTTTCAAGGGTAGAGTATTCAACCCAAATTTATTGATTCGACACAAGGGGAGCCAAAAATATTCTCAAGTAATAGCAGCTGAGTTGTCAATTCAACCACACCTGAAAGACTTAATATCTGCAGCAAAGTATTTAGTAGTGCAGTAGTTTGGAAGTAACGGTAACAGTGGCAAAAGTAACAGTAGCAGTATTGTAGCAATCGTAACAGTGGCAACGGAAAAGTAACGGAGCAAAGATCAATATGTGAAAATCTCGTAGGCAATAGATCAATGATGGATAATTATGCCGGATGGCATTCATCATGCAACGGTTATAACATAGGGTGACACAGAACTAGCTCGAGCTCATCAATGTAATGTAGGCATGTATTCCGAATAGAGTCATGCGTGCTTATGGAAAAGAACTTGCATGACATATTTTGTCCTACCCTCCCGTGGCAGCGGGGTCCTATTGGAAACTAAGGGATATTAAGGCCTCCTTTTAATAGAGTACCGGACCAAAGCATTAGCACTTAATGAATACATGAACTCCTCAAACTACGGTCATCACCGGGAGTGGTCCTGACTATTGTCACTCCGGGGTTGCCGGATCATAACACGTAGTAGGTGACTATAACTTGCAATATGATCAAGAACACAAATATATTGATGAAAACATAATGGGTTCAGATCTAAGTTCATGGCACTCAGGCCCTAGTGACAAGCATTAAGCATAGCAAAGTCATAGCAACATCAATCTTAGAACATAGTGGATACTAGGGATCAAACCCTAACAAAACTAACTCGGTTACATGGTAAATCTCATCCAACCCATCACGGTCCAGCAAGCCTACGATGGAATTACTCACGCATGGCGGTGAGCATCATGGAATTGGTGATGGAGGATGGTTGATGATGACGATGGCGACGGATTCCCCTCTCTGGAGCCCCGAACGAACTCCAGATCTGCCCTCCCGAGGAAGAACAGGGCTTGGCGGCGGCTCCGTATCGTAGAACACAATGAATCCTTTTCTCTGATTTTTTTCTCCCCGAAACAGAATATATGGAGTTGGAGTTGAGGTCGGTGGAGGTCCAGGGGGCCCACAAGGTCTGGGACGCGCCCAGGGGGTGGGCGTGCCCCCCACCCTTGTGGCTAGGTGTGGGCCCCCTGATGCTGATTCTTTCGCCAATATTTTTTATTAATTCCAAAAATAATCTCCGTTGATTTTCAGGTCATTCTGAGAACTTTTTATTCTGCACAAAAATAACACCATGGCAATTATGTTGAAAACAACGTCAGTCCGGTTAGTTTCATTCAAATCATGCAAGTTAGAGTCCAAAACAAGGTAAAAGAGTTTGGAAAAGTGGATACATTGGAGACGTATCAACTCCCCCAAGCTTAAACCTTTGCTTGTCCTCAAGCAATTCGGTTGATAAACTGAAAGTGATAAAGAAAAAACTTTTACAAACTCTGTTTGATCTTGTTGTTGCAAATATGTAAAGCCAGCATTCAGGTTTTCAGCAATGATTATGAACTAACCATATTCACAATAACATTTAGGTCTCACATTTACTCATATCAATGGCATAATCAGCTAGCGAGCAATAATAGTAAATCTCGGATGACAACACTTTTCTCAAAACAATCATGATATGATATAACAAGGTGGTATCTCGCTAGCCCTTTCTGAGACCGCAAAACATAAATGCAGAGCACCTCTAAAGATCGAGGACTGACTAGACATTGTAATTCATGGTAAAAGAGATCCAGTCATACGCAATATAAATTAATAACAATGCATACAAATGACAGTGGTGCTCTCTAACTGGTGCTTTTTATAAGAGGATGATGACTCAGCAATAAAAGTAAATAGATAGGCCCTTCGCAGAGGGAAGCAGGGATTTGCAGAGGTGCCAGAGCTCGAATTTTGAAATAGAGATTGAATAATATTTTGAGCGGTATGCTTTCATTGTCAACATAACAACTAAGAGATCTCGGTATCTTCCATGCTACATACATTATAGGCGGTTCCCAAACAGAATGGTAAAGTTTATACTCCCCCACCACCAACAAGCACACTCCACGGCTGGTCCGAAACAACGGGTACCATCCAACTAACAACAGTCCTGGTGGAGTTTTATTTACAATTATTTTGATTTGATTTGAACATGGGACTGCGCATCCCGATTACCATCCATTTTCTCGTGAATGATGAGCGGAGTCCACTCATCGTGAGAATAACCCACCTAGCATGGAAGATATTGACAACCCTAGTTGGTACATGAGCTATTTGAGCATACAAAACAGATTATCATTTGAAGGTTTAGAGGTTTGCACTTGCAAATTTACTTGGAACGGCAGGTAAATACCGCATATAGGAAGGTATGGTGGACTCATATGGAACAACTTTGGGGTTTATGGAAGTGGATGCACAAGCAGTATTCCAGCTTAGTACAAGTGAGGGCTAGAAAAAGACTGGGAAGCGACCAACTAGAGAGCGACAACAGTCATAAACATGCATTGAGATTAACCAACATTGAGTGCAAGCACGAGTAGGATATAAATCACCATGAACATAAGTATCGTGGAGGCTATGTTGATTTTGTTTCAACTACATGCGTGAACATGTGCCAAGTCAAGCCACTCGAATCATTCAAAGGAGGATACCATCATATCATACTACATCACAACCATTTTAATTTCCATGTTAGCACGCAAGGTAAACCATTATAAACTCCTAGCTAATTAAGCATGGCATGAGTAACTATAATCTCTAATTGTCATTGCAAACATGTTTCATTCATAATAGGCTGAATCAGGAATGATGAACTAATCATATTTACAAAAACAAGATAGGTCGAGTTCATACCAGCTTTTCCTCATCTCAATCATTTCATCATATATCGTCATTATTGCCTTTCACTCGCACGACCGAACGGTGTGGATAATAACAATAGTGCATGTGCATTGGATTAAGCTGGAATCTGCAAACATTTATTCAATGGAGAAGACAAGGTAATATGGCTCTTTGTTAGATCAACAATAATGCATGAGAGCCACTCAACAATTTCATCGTGGTCTTCTCCTCTCGACCCCCAAAGAAAAGAAAAGAATTTCAAAGACACACACTGATTTTTTTTTGGAGTTTTTGTTTTTCTAAGGAAGAAGAACATGAACAAGAAAAACTATTTACACGGGAAAGCTCCCAACAAGCAAAAGAAGAACGAGAATTATTTTTGGGTTTTCTATTAATATTACTACTAAGCATGCATAAAAGGTAAATTAACTACAACTATTTTTTTGTTTTTCTTAAGGTTTTTCAAACAACAAGAAGAAAGCGGAAAAATAAATAAACTAGCATGGATAATACAATGAAAGAGTATGACCACCGACAACTGAAATGAGTGTGTGAACATGAATATAATGTCGGTGAGAACTACGTACTCCCCCAAGCTTAGGCTTTTGGCCTAAGTTGGTCTACACCCATGGATCAAAGTAGTTCGCTCTGGAGCCTTAAGGAGGATCCTGGGGGTTCCACTGGTTAGCGAGCTCCTATGGATTCCACTGATAAATAGACTCCTGGTATGGATCAGGTGATGGCTCTGGCTCAGGAGGTGGGGATCGTGTCCCCTCCCAGTATGCATGATTGTCCGCGGGCAAAACAATGTACCTACCCGAATGCATATCGAACAAAACAGGTGCAGGCAGGGTAATAATCTGAATAGTATTCTCGCTAAATACCAGGTTATAAATAATTCTCTTTTCCTCATCATGTATAATAAACTTATGTGCTACCATGCTGTCATAATCTAAATATATAGTGGGTAGCAATTTCTCCTCCTTTTCATAGTGCCTAATGGGTGTCTCAAAGTGTTTAGCAAGGCGAGAGGCGAAGATGCCTCCGAAAACAGGACCCTTTGTATGGTTCATACTCAACCGTTTAGCAACCATAGCGCCCGAACTGTAAGTTCTATCTCTACGTAAAGCGTGTCACAAAATGGCAAGGTCAAGGGCACTAAGGCCTCCACTCTCTCCATGACCAATTAAACATCTCCCAGCAAATAATGAGTAATAGCGTATAGCAGGATGATGAATACTAGACACTCTCGCTCCCGACACTCCTCTACCTTCCCCTACGGTGATTTCATGAATAAGGCCTTCCACATCTCTAGGAAGTGGTTCCTCAACCCTACCTTCATAAGGTTATTTACAAAGCACACAAAAGTCATAAAGCGTCATTTCTTTGTACTCATCATATAACTGAAAGTCTACCGTGGGTGGTGATTTCCTAGCATGGAAGTGAAATTTTTGACCGAAAGTATTAGTGAGTAAGAGATACTAATTGCACCGGTCGAGGAGGAAGTCGGTGATGCCTGCATTCCCAGCCAAATAATAGAAATCTTCATAAATTCCAGCCGCTTGCAAGAATGCATCACATGGCCATTCGCACGGCCAAATTTCCGCATCACGAGGAAGATTATACTTGGGCTTTTCCTTCTCCTCATTTTCCTTTTCCTTCGAACCTCGGCTCGAGGAGCCCCTCAATAATATCTTCAACATTTTCTTCCTCTGAAAATTTCTAAAAAATTTAGTGACTCAAAATAAAAGTGAACCAAACTCAACAAAATTGATAGCAACTACTCCTACAAGTGTCTACAAGCTATATCATGCATCAAAACAACTTTGGACCATACAAATTTGACATGCAAGCTCAAGAGCATGGTCATCACAGCAGAAAAAAATTGCAATGAATAAAGCTTCAATAGGTGGTAGATTTTTAACATCTTCAGCTTTAATACCTTTTTCTTTCATAGATTTCTTTGCCTCTTGCATATCTTCAGGACTGAGAAATAGAATACCCCTGATGATGTTTGCTAAGACTACGTCGGTGTTTCCCCCAAGAGGAGAGGATGATGTAGCACAACAACGGTAGGTATTTCCCTCAGTAATGAAACCAAGGTATCGAACCAGTAGGAGAACCAAGCAACACAACGTAAACAACCCCTGCACACAAATAACAGCCACTCGCAACCCGACGTGTTAAAGGGGTTGTCAATCCCTTTCGGGTAACGGCGCCAGAAGGCACGATGATGGGAGAAAATTATAATAGATTGGAATAATAGATCGCAAATAAAATAAAGTGCAGCAAGATATTTTTGTATTTTTGGTTTAATAGATCTGAATAAAAACGCAAAGGGAAAATAGATCGCAAGGCAAATATATGAGAAAGAAGACCCGGGGGCCCTAGGTTTCACTAGTGGCTTCTCTCGAGAAAAATAGCAAACGGTGGGTAAACAAATTACTGTTGGGCAATTGATAGAACTTCAAATAATCATGACGATATCCAGGCAATGATCATTACATAGGCATCACGTCTAAGATTAGTAGACCGACTCCTGCCTGCATCTACTACTATTACTCCACACATCGACCGCTATCCAGCATGCATCTAGTGTATTAAGTTCATGAAAAAACAGAGTAATGAAATAAGAACGATGACATTATGTAGACAAGATCCGTTTATCTATATGGCGGTAGATATAGATCTCGTCTTTTTATCCTTAGTAGCAATGATACATACGTGTCGGTTCCCTTTCTGTCACTGGGATCAAGCACCGTAAGATCGAACCCGCTACTAGGCACCTCTTCCCATTGCAAGATAAATAGATCAAGTTGGCCAAACAAAACCCAAATATCGGAGAAGAAATACGAGGCTATAAGAGATCATGCATATAAGAGATCAAAGAAACTCAAATAACTTTCATGGATATAAAAAGATATAACTGATCATAAACTTGAAGTTCATCAGATCCCAACAAACACATCGCAAAAAGAGTTACATCATATGGATCTCCAAGAGACCATTGTATTCAGAATTCAGCAAGAGAGAGAAAGCCATCTAGCTAATAACTACGGACTCGAAGGTCTACAAAGAACTACTCACGCTTCATCGGAGAGGCACCAATGGAAGTGGTGAACCCCTCCATGATGGTGTCTAGATTGGATCTGGTGGTTCTAGACTCTGCGGCGGTGGATGAATATTTCGTCGACTCCCCTAGGGTTCCGGTATTTTTGGGGTATTTATAGAGCAAAGAGGCGGTCCGGGGGGCACCCGAGGTGGGCACAACCCACCAGGGCGCGCCTAGGCCTCCTGGCGCGCCCTGGTGGGTTGTGCCCCCCTCGAGGCACCCCCCAGGTGCAACCAGGGCCCATTGCCTTCCTTATGGCCCATAAAAAATCATCATGGAGTTTCGTGGCATTTGGACTCCGTTTGATATTGATTTCCTGTGATGTAAAAAACATGGAAAAAACAGCAACTGGAACTTGGCACTATGTCAATAGGTTAGTCCCAAAAAATGATATAAAATGACTATAATATGATTATAAAACATCCAAGATTGATAATAAAATAGCATGGAACAATCAAAAATTATAGATATGTTGGAGACATATCAGCATCCCCAAGCTTAACTCCTACTCGTCCTCGAGTAGGTAAGTGATAAAAACAGAATTTTTGATGTGGAGTGTTGTTCATCAAGTCATATCATATTCTTTTCTTTATAGCATGTTATTTGGACTTTTATGTGATTCAAAGCAATAGTCTAGTTTTGACATAATAATTTAGATACTCAAGCATATGAACAAGCAACCATGTCTTTCAAAATATCAATGCTAAAACAAGTTATCGCTAGCCCATCATGCTCAAACATTGATCCATTCATGAAACACACTTGAATATTAGCTACACCCAATACTTAAGTACGATCATATTGCCTCCTAGTTGGTGCTTTTGTAAGAGAAGATGGAGACTCAAATTCAAAAAAAAAATTGCAGAAAGTAAAAGAAAGGCCCTTCGCAGAGGGAAGTAGGGATTTGTAGAGGTGCCGGAGCTCAAAGCGAAAAAAATTGAGATAAAACATTCTGGGAGGTGTATCCATCCCACCAACGAAAACGACGTAGAGCTACGAACACTTTCCATGCTAGATATGCCATAGGCGGTTCCCAAACAGAAAACAAAGTTTATTCCTTTTTCCACCATTCTTTCACTTTCCGTGGCTAGCCGTATCCACGGGTGCCCTCCATACCAACACTTTCCAAGGAATTTATTATTTGACAACATAAAGTAATTTTTTTTCATTTTGGGACTGGGCATCCCTAAAACCTTTGCCTTACTCTCGTGCAATGACAAGTAAATAAACACACATCTTGAGAATAACACATCAAGCATGGAAAATATTAGCCACCCGTTACCGTTCCGCGAGCAAAACAAATACACAAAAGAGAAGTTTATTTTGAAAATTAGAGATGGCACATACAAATTTGCTTAGAACGGCAAAAGAATACCGCAAATAGGTAGATATAGTGGACTCATGTGGCAAAACTGGCTTAAAGGATTTTGGATGCACAAGTAGAGGTCATACTTGGTGCAAAATGAAGGCTAGCAAAAAGATTGAGAAGCGACCAACCAAGAAACGAATAATCTCATAAGCAAGCATTAAGCATAATTAACACCGAATAATGCACCACAAGTAGGATATAATTTCTATTGCATGATTATTGACTTTCGTGCATGCATAGGGAATCACAAACCTTAACACCAATATTCTTAGTAGAGCACAATTACTCATCAACATAACTCACATATCACATCATCATATCTCAAAACTATTACTAAGAATCAAGTTTATTTTGTCCAATGATCTTCATGACATTTTTTTTCTTTATCCTTCTTGGATACCTATCACTTTGGCACTAATTTTCATGTGTTGCTTTTCATAAGCTCAAACAAATATAAGTCAAGATCATGAGCATAACAAATTTTCTTTCTCTCAAAATAATTTAAGTGAAGCAAGAGAGAATTTCTTTAAAATTTTACTAACTCTCAAATAAATCTAAGTGAAGCAAGAGAGCATTTATTAAAAAAACTAAGCACACCATGTGCAAAAAGATATAAGTGAAGCACTAGAGAAAGTCCTAGCTCATAAAAGATTTAAGTGAAGCATAGAGAGCAATTCTAACAAGTCATGATATAATTTTGGCTCTCTCAAATAGGTGTCTCCAGCAAGGATTGATGACTTAAAACACAAAATAAAACAAGCAAAGACATATATCATACAAGACGCTCCAAGCAAAACACATATCATGTGACGAATAAAAATATAGTCTCGAGTAAAATACCGATAATTGTTGGAAGAAAGCGGGGATGCCACTTGGGGGCATCCCCAAGCTTATTTGGTTGCTCATTCTTGGATAATAGCTTGGGATTCCGGGGCATCCCCAAGCTTAGGCTCTTACATCCTTCCTTCATCCATCGTAAGATAACCCAAAACTTGAAAACTTCAATCACACAAAACTCAACAAAACCTTTGTGAGATCCGTTAGTATAAGAAAGCAAACCACTACTATAAGTGTTGTATCAAACCAATTCATTTTTTTTGTATTATATCTACTGTATTCCAACTTTTCTATGGCAAAAACTCATCAAAGAAAACCATAGAGCCATCCAAATAAGCACACAACACAAAGAAAACAGAATCTGTCAAAACAGAACAGTCTGTAGCAATCTGACTTTGGCGAATACTTCTGGAACTCCAAAAATTCTACAAAAATAGGAAGACCAGGGTAATTTGTATATTAATCTTCTGCAAAAATAATCGGAGCAAAATCTCTTTTGTGCGATTTACGAAAATTATTTTCGTGAGCACAAAGTTTCTGTGTTTTTCAACAAGATCAAACAACTATCATCCAAGAAGATCCTATAGGCTTTACTTGGCACAAACAGTAATTAAAACACAAAAAACACAATCATACCAGTAGCATAATTGTGTAAACACACAAGAACAGAAATAAAAAAGCAAAAATAAATTTTATTCATTGGGTTGCCTCCCAACAAGCGCTATAGTTTTACGCCCTTCGCTAGGCATAAAGAAATGATCTAAGTTTTGTCTTCCAAAGTTTTGGCAACTTTTGTAAGAGTTTTCTCAAACCCGGGAGGCTCTTTACGCTTTCCTAAATTCTTCGGAAAATAAACCATCTTAAGATCCAAAATATCCAATCGCTTGTTGCAAAGAGTAATCAAGGTATTCATGCGATTGATACTACCATTGAGGTGCTTGAGGGGTTCATTATATTTCCGTATTTCAACCATATGTTTATGCAAATCACCAAGTTTGTCCAACATTTGAACTCCCTCAGGCGTAAAGGAAAACCCCTTCTTTTGAGGAGGAATTCCCAAAATTCCTTCCAAAAATAGGCAGCGTTTGCATCAAGCTCAATAAAATTTCCTTTAGCGGCAAAATGAAGAAGTTGTCTATGATGCAAAGCTAGTCCTATGTAAAAATTACGAAGCAAAACCTTAGCATCCCCCTTTAGATTGGAAACACGATACGATTCCATAAGCCTATACCAGGCATCTTTCAGATTTTCTCCTTGTCTTTGCTTGAATTAAAGAACTTCAAAATCTGGTGACAAAGGAGGAGTAGGGACGCTGGCCATCGGGACTAGAGACAAGAGATCGGTGAAAAAGAGAGGCGAATAAAGCGGCAAATTTTTGTGAAGTGGGGGAGAGGAAAATGAGAGGCAAATGGCAAATAAAGTAAATTGCGAGGAGATGAGACTTGTGATTAGGAACCTGGTTATGTTGAAGATCCTCCCCGGCAACGGCGCCAGAAATTCCCTTGATGATGTTTGCTAAGACTACGTCGGTGTTTCCCCCACGAGGAGAGGATGATGTAGCACAGCAACGGTAGGTATTTCCCTCAGTAATGAAACCAAGGTATCGAACCAGTAGGAGAACCAAGCAACACAACGTAAACAGCCCCTGCACACAAATAATAGCCACTCGCAACCCGACGTGTTAAAGGGGTTGTCAATCCCTTTCGGGTAACGGCGCCAGAAGGCACGATGACGGGAGAAAATTATAATAGATTGGAATAATAGATCACAAATAAATAAAGTGCAGCAAGATATTTTTGTATTTTTTGGTTTAATAGATCTGAATAAAAACGCAAAGGAAAAATAGATCGCAAGGCAAATATATGAGAAAGAAGACCCGGGGCCCGTAGGTTTCACTAGTGGCTTCTCTCGAGAAAAATAGCAAACGGTGGGTAAACAAATTACTGTTGGGCAATTGATAGAACTTCAAATAATCATGACAATATCCAAGAAATGATCATTACATAGGCATCACGTCCAAGATTAGTAGACCGACTCCTGCCTGCATCTACTACTATTACTCCACACATCGACCGCTATCCAGCATGCATCTAGTGTATTAAGTTCATGGAAAAACGGAGTGATGCAATAAGAACGATGACATGATGTAGACAAGATCTGTTTATCTATATGGCGGTAGATATAGATCTCGTCTTTTTATCCTTAGTAGCAACGATACATACGTGTCGGTTCCCTTTCTGTCACTGGGATCAAGCACCGTAAGATCGAACCCACTACCGAGCACCTCTTCCCATTGCAAGATAAATAGATCAAGTTGGCCAAACAAAACCCAAATACCGGAGAAGAAATATGAGGCTATAAGAGATCATGCATATAAGAGATCAAAGAAACTCAAATAACTTTCATGGATATAAAAAGATATAACTGATCATAAACTCGAAGTTCATCAGATCCCAACAAACACACCGCAAAAAGAGTTACATCATATGGATCTCCAAGAGACCATTGTACTGAGAATTCAGCGAGAGAGAGAAAGCCATCTAGCTACTAACTACGGACCCGAAGGTCTACAAAGAACTACTCACGCATCATCGGAGAGGCACCAATGGAAGTGGTGAACCCCTCCGTAATGGTGTCTAGATTGGATCTGGTGGTTCTGGACTCAGCGGCGGGTGGATGAATATTTCGTCGACCCCTAGGGTTCTGGTATTTTTGGGGTATTTATAGAGCAAAGAGGCGGTCCGAGGGGCACCCGAGGTGGGCACAACCCACCAGGGCGTGCCTGGGCCTCCTGGCGCGCCCTGGTGGGTTGTGCCCCCCTCGGGCCCATTGCCTTCCTTCCGGCCCATAAAAATCATCATGGAATTTCGTGGCATTTGGACTCTGTTTTATATTGATTTCCTGCGATGTAAAAAAAATGGAAAAAACAACAACTGGCACTTGGCACTATGTCAATAGGTTAGTCCCAAAAATGATATAAAATGACTATAAAATGATTATAAAACATCCAAGATTGATAATAAAACAGCATGGAACAATCAAAAATTATAGATACATTGGAGACGTATCAACCCCTCTTCTTCGGAGTCGGCCTCGGAGTTGGTTCAGGAAGTGTTCGATCATTTTCATTACTCAATATCTTATTCAATAGCAATTCAGCTTGCTCCGCAGTTCTTTCCCTGAAAACACAACCAACACAACTATCCAGGTGGTCTCTGGAAGCATTGGTTAGTCCATTATAAAAGATATCAAGTATTTCATTTTTCTTGAGAGGGTGATCAGGCAAAGCATTAAGTAATTGGAGAAGCCTCCCCCAAGCTTGTGGGAGACTCTCTTCTTCAATTTGCACAAAATTATATATTTCCCTTAAATCAGCTTGTTTCTTATGAGCGGGGAAATATTTTGCAGAGAAGTAATATATCATATCCTGGGGACTACGCACACAACCAGGAGCAAGAGAATTAAACCACATCTTAGCATCACCCTTTAATGAGAAAGCAAACAATTTAAGAATATAGTAATACCGAATTTTTTCCTCATGAGCAAATAGGGTGGCTATATCATTTAATTTAGTAAGATGTGCCACAACAGTTTCAGATTCATAACCATGAAAAGGATCAGATTCAACCAAAGTAATTAACTCAGGATCGACAGAGAATTCATAATCCTTATCAGTAACAAAGATAGGTGAAGTAGCAAAAGCGGGATCATATTTCATTCTAGCATTCAGGGATTTTTCTTTCAGCTTAACTAACAATTTCTTAAGATCTTCCCTATCATTGCAAGCAAAGAAGTCTCTAGCAGTTTCTTCATCCATAACATAGCCCTCAGGAACAACAGGCAATTCATATCTAGGGGGAGAATCATAATCATAATCTTCAATAATATCATCAATTGCAGTAATTGCATTCTCTCTAGAGCTAGCAAGTTTTTCATCAAGAAATTCACCTAGTGGCATAGTATTATCAAGCACAGAAGTAGTATCATAAGCATCATTCATAGTAGAAGTGGCATCATCAATAACATGCGACATATCAGAATCAATAGCAGGTGTAGGTGTCGCAAGTTTACTCAACACAGAAGGAGAATCAAGTGCAGAGCTAGATGGAAGTTCCTTACCTCCCCTCGTAGTTGAGGAAAAAATCTTGGTTCTTTGATCTTTCAAATTCCTCATAATGATCAACAGATATAAATCCCAAGTGACTAAGAGAATAGAGCTATGCTCCCCGGCAACGGCGCCAGAAAAGGTCTTGATAACCCACAAGGATAGGGGATCGCAACAGTTTTCGAGGGTAGAGTATTCAACCCAAATTTATTGATTCGACACAAGGGGAGCCAAAGAATATTCTCAAGTATTAGCAGCTGAGTTGTCAATTCAACCACACCTAAAAGACTTAATATCTGCAGCAAAGTATTTAGTAGCACAGTAGTATGGAAATAATGGTAACGGTGGCAAAAGTAATAGTAGTAGTATTGTAGCAATTGTAACAGTGGCAACGGAAAAGTAACAGAGCAAAGATCAATATGTGAAAAGCTCGTAGGCAATGGAACAATGATGGATAATTATGTCGGATGGCATTCATCATGCAACGGTTATAACATAGGGTGACACATAACTGGCTCGAGTTCATCAATGTAATGTAGGCATGTATTCCGAATATAGTCATACGTGCTTATGGAAAGAACTTGCATGACATATTTTGTCCTACCCTCCCGTGGCAGCGGGGTCCTATTGGAAACTAAGGGATATTAAGTCGTCCTTTTTATAGAGTACCCGACCAAAGCATTAGCACTTAATGAATACATGAACTCCTCAAACTACGATCATCACCGGGAGTGGTCCCGACTATTGTCACTCCGGGGTTGCCGGATCATAACACGTAGTAGGTGACTATAACTTGCAATATCGGATCAAGAACACAAATATATTGATGAGAACACAAAGGGTTCAGATCTGAGTTCATGGCACTCGGGCCCTAGTGATAAGCATTAAGCATAGCAAAGTCATAGCAACATCAATCTTAGAACATAGTGGATACTAGGGATCAAACCCTAACAAGACTAACTCGATTACATGGTAAATCTAATCCAACCCATCACGGTCCAGCAAGCCTACGATGGAATTACTCACGCACGGCGGTGAGCATCATGGAATTGGTGATGGAGGATGGTTGATGATGACGATGGCGACGGATTCCCCTCTCCGGAGCCCCGAACGGACTCCAGATCTGCCCTCCCGAGGAAGAACAGGGCTTGGCGGCGGCTCCGTATCTAAAACGCGATGAATTCTTCTCTCTGGTATTTTTCTCCCCGAAACAGAATATATGGAGTTGGAGTTGAGGTCGGTGGAGGTCCAGGGGGCCCACAAGGTCAGGGGGCGCGCCCCAGGGGGTGGGCGTGCCCCCCACCCTTGAGGCTAGGGTGTGGGCCCCTTGGTGCTGATTCTTTCGCCAATATTTTTTATTAATTCCAAAAATAATCTCCATTGATTTTTAGGTCATTCCGAGAACTTTTTATTCTGCACAAAAATAACACCATGGCAATTCTGCTGAAAACTGCATCAGTCCTGGTTAGTTCCATTCAAATCATGCAAGTTAGAGTCCAAAACAAGGTCAAAAGAGTTTGGAAAAGTGGATACGTTGGAGACATATCAAGTTAGAAAGGGCCTCCGATGGGCCGAAAGACGTCATGGGCCATACATGGGCCGGAAGTTACAATGGGCTAGAATCATATTGGATGGCCCAGATGACGCTACTGGGCCAAATTCCAGTAGGCCGTGAGGGGCCGTGAGTTAGCGGGCTGTAAATGGGCTATATGCGAACATGTCGTTAATAGGCTTTCCATGGGTCGGCCCACTACCTTTTGACCAAGTCAAACGGGTCGGCCTTTTCACTGGAATGGGCCTCTATTGGGTCGTGCCACGTGTCGATGAATCATAGGCGCCTTCGGTCCAAAGAGTGGATGACATCTGTGCCAACAGTGAGCCGACACGTGGTTCCTCTGGCCATTGAGAATTTTACATGTGGAAAATCCCCATTGGTCCGGGCTATTAACGGGTTATCGGTTCCAAATCGGAACCTGATAGATTAACGACAACCCGTTATGGTGGATTCCACATGTCGTTCACCCTTGACGAAAGCACTTCCGTAACACGCAAGTTATCATCATGGAAGTGGACACTTCCGTGATGATAATTTTGGTAATGTCATGGAACACTTCTACGACAGCACATGTATGACTATCTTGATTCTATCATAAAATCGTCATGGATGTACATGCATGACAGAAAATGTGACCTACTGTGACAAACACGTATCATCACGGAAGTGTATATTTTTTGTAGCATAATCAACACTACTAGTCACCCGCAAACACCAATCTATAGTTCCGGTACAAAGATTGAACACAAGAGATGAACTAGGGTTTGAGAGGAGATGGTGCTGTTGAAGATGTTGATGGAGATTGCCCTCCCCAAGATGGGAGAGTTGTTGGTGATGATGATGACTATGATTTCCCCCTCCGAGAGGGAAGTTCCCCCGGCGGAATTGCTCCGCCGGAGGGCAAAAGCGCTCCTGCCCAAGCTCTGCCTCGAGACGGCGGCGATCCGTCCTGAAAGTCCTCTCCTTATTTTTTTCTAGGTCAAAATGACTTATATACCAGAAGATGGGCACCAGAGGTGAGCCGAGGGGAGCACAACCCACCAGGGCGCGCCTGTGCTCCCTGGCGCGCCCAGGTGGGTTGTGTCCACCTGGTGGGCGCCCTCTGGTACTTATTGGCTCCAATATTTCTTAAATATTCCATAAAAATTCCCCGTGAAGTTTCAGCTTATTTGGAGTTGTGCAGAATAGGTGGCCTGACGTAGCTTTTCCAGGTCTAGATTTCCGGCTGCCGAAATTCTCCCTCTTTGTGTGTACCTTGCAAATTATGAGAGAAAAGGCATCAGAATTACTCCAAAAAGCATTACTATGCATAAAAACATTATAAATAATAGTAGGTAAATATGATGCAAAATGGACGTATCAACTCCTCGAAGCTTAGACCTCGCTTGTCCTCAAGCGAAAACCAAAATCGAAAAACATGTCCACATGCTTAGAGAGAGACGTGTCGATAAAAACAAAATACGGACATAGAAGCATCATGTGAATTGTTATAACAGCAAAAAACTTTAACATAAAACCTTTATCAAAGAACTTTTATCATATACTTCTCATGAATAAGTAACAATTCATCACACTGTCGAAGTATAAAGCATAAACTCTATTGGAAACCAACAAACTATGTTCTCAGTCAACTTTGCAACTACAATTCATCATCTTTTCAGGAAGGGTCACGTATCGGAGCCTTTAGGCAAGTCCACATACTCAACCATCATATAGTCTTCTATGATTGCTAACACTCACTGCATAGACATGAGGAAAACGTTTCAACCGGACACATAGAAAGATGGGGGCTTATAGTTTCGCCTCCCAACGTATTCACCTCATGGGTGATGTCAACAATAATAACTCATGCTACCCATATTCAGCTGGACATATGTGCCTAGATCTTTCCTCACCACATGATGCTTGCCAATGGAGAAAAAAAAGAAATAGAGAGAAAAACTTTGACTCTTGCATAAAAGTAAAAGATAGGCCCTTCGCAGAGGGGAGCAGAGGTTGCCATGCGCTTATTTGTTTGTATGCTCAACCCTTAATGCAAAAGAACGTCATGTTATATTGCCCCTTATGATAGCAACCTTTATTATGCAGTCTGTCGCTTTTATTGTTTGTTATCACAAGTTCGTACAACGCTCAATTTTCTCTTACACTAAATGATCTTACACTTTTAGAAGCAATTTTTATTGCCTTATTGCAATTATGACAACTTACTTGAAGGATCTTACTCGATCCTTAGGTAGGTATGGTGGACTCTTGAAAGTAAGATTTGGGTTTAAGGGTTTTTGGATGCACAAGTAGTATCTCTACTTAGTGCGGAATTTTTGGCTAGCAAAGATGGAGGGCAAGCACCACATGTTGAAGGATCTATGACAATATAACATCTATGTGAATATGAACAAACATAAATCATTACGTTGTCTTCCTTGTCAAACGTCAACAATTTTGGCATATAATATTTTGATGAGGGCTCACAATCACAAAAGATTTCCAGGATATTGTATTTATATGTGAATTTTCTCTTCCCTTATTAATTCTTTCATGAGTTGCATCATTGACCAATGCTATGTTTGTCAATCTCTAATAAAAATTTTACTTATACTCTTCCTTATGTGATGTCACTATTTACCATAAGATTAGCATATGATCTTTTTCATTTATTTCCTTTCTTTTTATTGGGACATGAAAGTAAAGAAAGCAAAAGCTCAAACTAAACTTTATTATATATCTCACACACGATTACAAGGATAGATCACTAAGCAAACTCTCAAAAAGAAAGGATCGAACTAAACTTTTATTCATCTAAAGCAAAAGATAACTATGGATCAAACTAAGATAAGTAAAGGCAAAAGATAGTGGGGGTGATACGATACCGGGGCACCTCCCCCAAGCTTGGCAGAAGCCAAGGGGAGTGCCCATACCCGATACTCAGTTTTCTTTTGGTGATGAAAAAGGTGGTGGCGATGAAGTAGATGCGATCCTGTCCTTCACAATCAAGAGATTCTCCAATCTACGGATGACGCTACGGAGGAAGATGATGTGCTCTTGATGTAGAATATTTTCACGAGTGAGATATTTATTTTGCACACGAACCGTTTTGATGATTCGAAAGGCTTCAATCTCGATCGGTGTAAGATGAGCATAGTAAGGTTTAAGGATATCTTTTTCTTCTTCCTCAGTAGGCCAGGCCTACTCAACTAGCGGTACTTGGTCTCCGATGGCCTCCTTGCTCTTGTCCCCTTTGACGGCTTCTACGGGCTCTTCTCTCTTCAGCTCGATCTTCATCAACCAAGCATCCTCTTCCACGTTGTTGGAGGAAGAAGAAGACATGATGCCTAGCTCAACAGATCCAACCAAAAATAGCAAGAAAAGAGAACAGAAGATTTCTCCGTGATACGGTGGTCAATAGGTTCGGGGGGTATATAAAGATTTTTTATCTTGGGAAACAAGCAAATGGAAGAAAAACGGAGTCCGGAAGGTACCCGAGGTGGGCACAACCCACTTGGGCGGTGTCTTGTGCCCACCAGGGCGACCTTCCTAGTTATTTCTTATTTTTCTAATTTTTGTTATTTTTGAAAACGGATAGAAAATATTTTTGCAGATTTTTAGGAGTCTGTTTACTTACCGTATCACGTACCTCCTCTTTTTTATGATCCTGGAGTGTTCCGGAAAGTCTCTTTTATGTGTTCTTCCGGTGTCATGGTTTGGATAATATTACTTTCAACATTAATGGGCGTACCTGAGATATAATGTTTTATTCGTTGCCCATTAACAACCTTCGGATTAGTACCTTTGGCATTATATATTTTGATAGCTCCAGACCGATAAACCTCCTCGATGACATAGGGTCCTTCCCATTTGGAGAGGAGTTTTCCTGTGAAGAATCTGAAACGAGAGTTGTAAAAAAGAACACATTCTCCAACTTTAAACTCACGCTTTTGGATTCTTTTATCATGCCATCTTTTGACTTTTTCTTTAAATAACTTGGCATTTTCATAAGCTTGGGTTCTCCATTCATCTAATGAGCTAATATCAGATAACCTCTTTTCACCGGCAAGCTTAAAATCATAGTTGATTTCTTTAATTGCCCAATAAGCTTTATGTTCTAACTCAAGAGGCAAACGACAAGCTTTTCTATAAACCATTTTATAAGGAGACATACCCATAGGATATTTATATGCTGTTCTATAAGCCCAAAGTGCATCATCTAATGTCACACCCCAAATGACACAGCGCTTGGAATATTACCACATAACACCTTCGAAATGAAAACATGCCCTCAAAAGAATTTCGGCAGAGTTTCCTCTATTTCTAAGGACATCCACGACATGCAATTCATATAGTTATATATCGCAAAGAACTAGCACCGGTGTAAAGCACAAGGCTACAATACCATAACTGTCGTGGAATTGTCACGGCAGATGTCCTCAAGTTAGGACTTAGTCGTGGAGTCATCGCCGCTAGGAAGCTTGAAGGGGTTAAACGGGACAAGGAACACGAGGGTTTATACTGGTTCGGCCCCTTATGGTGAAGGTAAAAGCCTACGTCCAGTTGAGGTGGTATTGATTAGGGCTTCAATGACCAGGGAGCTTAACTGCTATGCCTGGCTCTCGATGAGATCTTTCTTGTCTCTAAACCGCTGCCGGGTCGTCCCTATATATAGAGAGGTCAACGCCCAGCGGCTCTCAGAGTCCCGGCCGGCTCATAAGAGTGTCCGACTCGGACTCTCAACTATTCTTGCCTTACACTACAAGTTCTACCATAATGATGGTTGTAACTACGGGCCTTAAGCCATATCCGGGTCTTAAGCCCATCTTTGGCCCACCGTCTTCAAGCTTGTCGCCGGGCTTCTGGCGATGACCATTATGAGTAACCCGGCCCCTTCTGGCGGGTGACTCTAAGGTCTATATCCTCAACATTAGGCCCCAGATTGATTTGAGCCGGCTCATGTCAATCTTCAATTCTTTCGACAGAAAACCTCCGGCTTACAATTGTGTGAAGGCCATAACCCGGCGTGACGTCATCCTCCGGACTCCGGGTAATCCGCCGTGACGTCATCTTCCATCAAGTCCATTTTTTACTCCGCCAGATCCGCAACGGATCTTATCTTTACTGCCGTCCCGAAAATCGAGGCGCCTCTCGGGCGAGATAACCGCGCCGTGACCTCCTCGTTTCTCGCGCCTACTTATGAGCTCGCCCTTATAAATAGTCCGACCCTCGGGTCTTCAGCCACCCGTCTTCCTCCTCGCGCCACTGTTCCTCCGCTCGAGCTCTGTTGTTGTCGCCGCCGCGGGTCTTCTCGTCCTCACCGACTCCGGCCGCTGCATCAACCTGTTGTGTCCAGAGAACGGCAGCGACCTCCGCAACTCACCAGCCCCTGTAAGTTCTTGCGGCCCCGTAGAACAGATCCGCCATGGAGCTTCTTCCTGTTCTTCCCATGTTCTTCGCCATTCTTCGCGGCCCTCGGTAGATTTGATTTTTACTGCCTCTTCTTCATCTTAGGATAGTATAGAACCAATGCGGCGGCTGTTTAGTACTCATTTCAAATGCAAGTAGACCTCTTTTGATTGCATAAAGGCCCCGTTCGAGCCCAAGAACTTCCCTCGCGTCTGTTTTTAGGTCTAGAAATTTTCTTTTTCAGCCGATCATTTGATCCAAATTATTTACTGCAATGTGTGAAACCTGTTTTCACCACACTTAATAAAAAACTGCACTCGTTGAGTCATGGCGGTTTACATTTCCAGTTTAAAGAAACCACGCGCTGTAGGATCTTCCGGCTCAAAGGAAGCCACACGCCGTAAAATTTCCCGGCGTACTTACAACAAGGCTGTAGACGAGTTGAATTACTCTTAACACCTTTTCAGCGGCTTAGATAACCCGATGTACTTAGATATATATCATTAGGCCCCTCCATAAGCCGCCACCTTAAATCTTGATTTGTAAATTTCCTCCGGCTCATTATTAAACCGGACATTTTCCCTGTATCATAGGCTTCCAACGTTCACCATGCCTCCCAAAGCTCCCAAAGCACCCATTACTTGCAACTGGATGAGGTCCAACGTCACCGACGAGACCTTAACGGATTTTATGAAGTCGGGTTACCTGCCCAAGAAGGACGTCATGTCCTACCGTGCCCCTGACCCGTCAGAGGAGAGACCACAGCCAAAGGACGGGGAGGTAGTGATTTTTGCGGATCACATGAGCCGGGGCTTCGCACCACCCGGCTCAAAGTTCTTCAGAGACGTGCTGAATTTCTTCGACCTGCGGCCTCAAGACATAGGACCCAACTCGGTGTCAAATATATGCAACTTCCAAGTGTTCTGCGAGGTCTACCTTGGAGAGGAACCCAGCCTGCTGCTCTTCAGAGAGCTCTTCTACCTGAACCGTCAGAACGAGTGCACCAATGGGCCAAGCTTGGAACTTGGTGGCATCTCCATTCAGCGGCGGAGGGACTGCCTTTTCCCTTACGCAGAGCCGCCAAGCCACCCAAAAGACTGGAACCAGACGTGGTTCTATTGCCAAGACACGTCGCCGGCTGACGAGAGTCCGCTGCCCGGCTTTCGCCCCTCGCGTCTAGAACCAACACACCCACTATCAGACAAGCTGACTCAAGCGGAGCGCCAACCTCTCCTCCCCACTATTAACAAGATCAAGGCTCTCCTGGGCAACGGTCTCAATGGAATTGATCTGGTCCGGGTCTGGATCTCGTGGCGGGTGATCCCCTTGAGCCGCCGCCCCGGCTTAATGTGTGAGTACACAGGCCGGAAAGATGACCCCCTGTGACACAGCCGCAACGATCTTCCCGAAGATGTTGCCGAGGACATGACCAAGGCTCTCTTGAACGAGAGCTTGGCAGACTGCGGGAGGACCGGGTTAGCCCCCTTCTGCAAGACCAACCCAGCCCCAGCGGTAAGCCGCTGATCTGAACATCGTATCTTCTTCTGTAGATAACCGTCATCTGAATCTTTAAGAAATCATCATTGTGTTTTTCAGGCTGATGACAAATTCTGGAAGGTCAGATATGACCATGAGGCGGCCAAGAAGGCCAGGAAGGCCAAGAAAGCCGCCAAGAGAGCCGCTCCCCGCAAGAAGGGAAGTAGGCCTACTGCTTCAGAGCTGCTGCAACTGAGCGACAGCTCTGAGTCAGAGGTAACCCCTGAACCTGTAAGCTTTTGTTGTATTTGTTGTTTATTTCTGTCCGCCTTATCAATTCTTGTTCATAAACAGGATGACACCGGAGCCAGTAACCCGGTGGTTGACGAGGTAATGACACTTTCCTCTGACTCGGAGCCCTTGCCAAGGCTGAAAGTCCGAAGGGTAACCCGGAAAGTAAGATTTTCACATCCTTTAGCTTATCAAGATCCTCAATTTCTTTTGAAGCAACAGATTCATGAGAACCGGCGGCACACCCGGACCAACAAGGACGCCGACCTCTCTTCCGGCTTACCTGACGCGTCAAGGAAACACCGGACCGAGGTGATCTCAAACTTGTACCCTTTTCATCCTTTGGCGGGTGTTATACGTCAACCGCTCAACTCTTCTGACTCAAATTATCAGGAAACTTCCCCCTCTTCCGGCGACTCTATGCAGTCAAACCTGCCGGCTTTCAAGACCGTGCTCGGGTAATGATGATCATCTCATGTTGTACTTGTCTTTACTTACACTTTTGTGCTTAACCTTTTTGTCTTTTCAATGCCCAGGCAAAACTCAGCAAAAGGGCGAAAAAGAACAAGCCGGTCGAAGAGCCGGACTTGCCTAAACCGGAAGTAGCCACTCAAGACCCGCCAGCTGCCTCTGCGCCTGAAGCCACTGCTCCAACCGACAAGCCAATAGCAGAAGCTTCTGCTAACCCGGAGGCCTCCAGCTCGGCTCAACCAGCAGATGACCCGGATGTGGTAATCACCCAGATGGAATTTGTTGAGCCGGGGAGACCTACTGCGCTTGCCAAGTGCTCCGCCAAGGGGGAGTTGATACAGCCCCGCCGGGTTAATCTGGACCTCACCGACTACGCCAACCTGAACATCAGAGAGATCGTCTCCGGCTACGTCAGCCAAGTACACAAGAGCCGGGATGCAGAGATCGGCATGGTGAACCAGATTCAGCAGAAGTCTGAGGTACCACTCTTCTTTCTTCTTGCTTACTGTATAGTTATCTTGTTATTCTTACCATGCTCTAGCCCCCAAGTCTACGACTTATGATAGAATATGTTGTAGACTTAAGTTCCGGCTTAATCACTTGAACCGGCAAATTGTAGATAGAAACGTTCGATATGCATTAGCCCCCAAGTGCCAAGTGTCTTTGCTTGGAAAGTGCTTGGGACTTTGAAAATTGTATAATAACTGTTCCTCCTATACCCCGGAAATTATGCAGGCTGCTTGCAAGAAGCTTGAAGCTGACATCTCCGATCTGAAGACCCGCCTAAAGAAGCAAGAAGCTGAGATCCGGAAGGCCAATGCCAAATTTGTGTCCAGTATTGCTGCGCAAGAAAAGCTGAAGACGGACTTTGACGTTGAACGGAGAGCCTGGGCCGAAGAGAAGGCTACTCTGGTGAACCGGGCCGAACAGGCGGAGAAGGCTCTGTCAGAGAAAACCGCCGAACTCTCCGGCTTAAAGCGCCAAGTGTCCCAGATGGTTGCCGCAATCTTCGGTAAGTCATCCACCGGCTTTCATCCAGTTTAAAAAAATTTATGTCTCATAACCCATCATTGCCGGCGGCTCATCTTACTCTGTTACACAGGTCCCAGAAGCGCCAACCTCAACCAAAGCATGGTAACCAAGCTGAAGGCCGTGTACACCCTGGTGGAGCAACTTTACACCGGGTCATAGCGCGCCTTGGCCGTGGTAGCCCTATCCAACGAGGTGCCGACTCATCTGGCGGAAGTTCTTCGCCGGCTCACCGTTCTTCCCCAACGTGTCCAAGAGCTGCGGCGGGCCTCGGCAAGAGCCGGAGCTATCGCCGCTCTGGGCCGGGCCAAGGCGTTCCTTCCAGAGTTAGACCCGGCGGACATCGCTCTGGGCTACCCCAGTTTGAAGGAAGACGGCACGCCCTTCGACCAAAAGGACTTTGCCGCCTGCGTGAAGATCGTGCATCCAGTGCCCACCCTCATTGGAAATGACACGGATCTGACCAAGTACCAGCCGGGTTATGATGCAGAAAATCAGAGGATCCCCACTCCGCGTTACGAAGCCATCAACTTAATCCCGCCGACTCGTAAGCACACATTTGCCCCGGAAGTTGACCCGGCCGGGTTAATTGACGAGGAAGCTCAATTTGAAGCTCTGAGCGGCATTGACTGGAAGTCATCAACTTTCCAAGTCTTGGGAACAGCCGGAGGAGCGGAGAGGGACGAGCCGGAAGCTTCAACCCAGCAGGCATCTTAACTCTGTAGGCGGCTTATTTAAACAATGCTTCACCCTTTTGGACTCGATGAGTCTTGTAATAGAATAGGATCAACACTTTAACTTTGCCGTGCCATCGTGCACGCGTTGAATGCTGATTTCCTATTGAAGTTGCTTCCTTATATGTCTCCGGGTTATAGTTGATCAGTCATGTTCCTTTAAGCTTAAATAGTCGTCTTTAACTATCCTGCATAGAAAGACAAATCACAAGTCTCGAGGCGGCTTACCGCACGGAGAACCATAGTTTTATGCATATAACCCGGAATATGATTCATTAAAGACTGGTCCTCAATTATGTCCTTGATACAACCGTAACAACACCCTTACCAGCCTGCAAGCACACTTCCGGCTTAGATAACTCGGGCAATAAGGTTGGTACCTCAATTCCGGTTTACCAGTCTTAATGACGCCGGTTGTATTCGGCTAGCACTGTAAATCAAAGTTAAGCCGGCAAAGTGAGACCCGCCGTGCATACTTGAAATAATCAGAAGAACTTGCTATAAATCAGAAAAACTTATAGGCTTCCGGTTCGAATACGACTAGAGACCTGTCCCAAGGGGTTATGCTAAGATTCGAATGCGATCATATAGCCCCCAGTGGGTGTGGCGATGCCAATCAAGAGGGTACCAACAGCTATGCTCACTTTGGTTCGAATACGACCCATGTTTGAACAGGAAGCCCCCAAATGATCTTAAGAATTGTTTAACGACGCTGATTCGAATACGATCCACGTCGGTTCCCAAAGGGGTTAAACTATGATTCAAATATGATCAAAGAAAACTCCCCAATGAGCTCGGCACTTTGCCAATCAAATGGGTATCGACAGCTATGTTCTCTTTGGTTCGAATACGACCTATGTTTGAACAGGAAGCCCCCAAGTGACTATATTGCGTGTGGCTAGATTCGAATACGATCATAAGCCGGACCCTCCTTCAAATTATCATATGATCTTGTACTGAAAACAACACATTTATCTTTGGAGGATAAAAAAGGACAGAGGTCCTGCTTTATTGCTTATCATAATATATACATGGCTTATGGAAATATGTACATTATGAGAGCCAGTGGCTCAAGTGTAATACGGCCGAAGCTGAGCTATGTTCCACGGCCGACGGGTCTCTTCCTCCGACTTATGTGAATCTTTGTGCTCTCGAATGTCAATGAGGTAATATGACCCGTTGTGCAAATTTTTGCTGACCACAAAGGGCCCTTCCCATGGCGGGGATAGCTTGTGCGCATCTGTTTGATCTTGGATGAGCCGGAGCACCAGATCGCCTTCCTGGAAGACCCGGGATTTAACCCGGCGACTATGATAACGGCGCGGGTCTTGTTGGTAAATCGCTGAGCGAGCTGCTGCCACATCACGTTGTTCGTCCAACAAGTCAAGAGCATCTTGGCGCGCCTGTTCATTATCCACCTCCACATAAGCCGCCACTCGAGGCGAATCATGACGGATGTCACTGGGGAGAACTGCTTCCGCTCCATAAACCATGAAGAAAGGCGTGAAACCTGTAGACCTGTTAGGAGTAGTGTTGATGCTCCACAGCACGGAGGGTAACTCCTCCACCCAACAACCCGGTGTCCGTTGCAAAGGGACCAAAAGCTGGGGTTTGATGCCTTTCAGAATCTCCTGATTAGCCCTCTCAGCTTGACCATTGGATTGAGGGTGAGCCACTGATGAAACATCAAGTCGAATATGCTCTCGTTGACAAAATTCCTCCATGGCGCCTTTGGACAGATTGGTACCATTGTCAGTTATAATGCTGTGTGGAAAGCCAAAGCGAAAGATCACCTTTTTCATAAACTGAACTGCCGTGGCTGCATCACACTTGCTAACTGGCTCCGCTTCAACCCACTTGGTAAATTTGTCAACTGCCACCAAGAGGTGGGTCTTCTTATCCTTGGACCTTTTAAAAGGCCCAACCATATCAAGCCCCCAGACCGCAAAGGGCCAAGTAATTGGGATCATCCTCAGCTCCTGAGCCGGCACATGAGCCCGTCGCGAGAACCTTTGGCAACCATCACATTTACTGACCAAGTCCTCCGCATCAGCATGAGCCGTCAGCCAATAAAAATCATGACGAAAAGCCTTGGCCACCAGGGACTTTGAGTTGGCATGATGACCACAATCCCCTTCGTGAATCTCACGCAAGATCTCTTGACCTTCCTCAGGGAAGACACAACGCTGGAACGTTCCCGTAACACTGAGGCGATGCAGCTCACCATCGATAACAACCATTGACTTAGACCGCCGGGTTATTTGTCTGGCCAAAGTTTCATCCTCAGGCAACTCTCCCCGGGTCATGTAAGCCAGATAAGGCACTGTCCAGTCCGGGATGATGTGGAGAGCCGCCACCAATTGTGCCTCCGGGTCAGGGACAGCCAAGTCTTCCTCTGAAGGCAACTTAACAGAAGGGTTATGCAAGACGTCCAGGAAGGTATTAGGCGGCACCGGTTTTCGCTGAGAGCCCAGCCGGCTTAAAGCATCAGCCGCCTCATTCTTCCTGCGATCGATGTGCTCTACTTGGTAACCCTGAAAGTGCCCGGCAATGGCGTCAACTTCACGGCGATAAGCCGCCATGAGAGGGTCCTTGGATTCCCACTTTCCTGATACTTGCTGAGCCACCAAGTCTGAGTCGCCGAAGCACCTTACCCGGCTCAAGCTCATCTCCTTAGCCATCCGAAGACCGTGGAGCAAGGCCTCGTACTCAGCTGCATTGTTAGTGCAAGGAAACATCAATTGTAGCACATAATGGAACTTGTCACCCTTAGGGGAAGCCAATACAACTCCAGCCCCCGAGCCCTCCAATTGCCTGGACCCATCGAAGTGAATAGTCCAATATGTGTTATCCGGCTTTTGTTCGGGCACTTGTAACTCTGCCCAATCATTGATGAAATCCACCAAGGCCTGAGATTTAACAGCAGTGTGCGGCACATACTTCAGACCATGAGGTCCGAGCTCTATAGCCCACTTAGCCACTCTCCCTGTGGCCTCTCTGTTTTGAATGATATCTCCAAGGGGGGCAGAACTGACCACAGTGATGGGGTGACCCTGGAAATAATGCTTAAGCTTCCGGCTTGCCATGAACACACCATAAACAAGCTTCTGCCAATGCGGATACCGCTGCTTAGACTCAATGAGTACTTCGCTGACATAATAAACCGGCCGCTGAACCGGATGCTCCTTACCCTCTTCCTTGCGCTCCACCACGACAGCCACACTGACAGCTCGTGTGTTAGCAGCCACATACAGCAATAAAGGCTCCTTGTCAATCGGAGCAGCAAGGACCGGGGGCTCGGCCAGCTGCCTCTTCAAATCCTCAAAAGCAGTATTGGCTGCATCATTCCAGACAAAGTCATCAGTTTTCTTCATCAACTGATATAATGGCATGGCCTTCTCCCCCAAACGGCTTATAAAACGGCTTAAAGCAGCGATACGACCCGCCAGGCGCTGGACGTCGTTTATACACGCCGGCTTAGCCAGGGAGGTGATGGCCTTGATCTTCTCCGGGTTAGCTTCAATGCCTCTGTTAGAAACCAAGAAACCCAAGAGCTTGCCTGCAGGAAAACCAAAAACGCATTTGGCCGGGTTAAGCATCATCTTGTAGACCCGGAGATTATCAAAGGTTTCCCTCAGATCGTCTATCAAGGTTTCCTCCTTCCTGGATTTAACCACAATATCGTCCACATAAGCATGAACATTGCGCCCAATCTGGTTATGAAGACAGTTCTGCACGCAGCGCTGATAAGTCGCCTGCGCAGCCTTGAGTCCAAAGGGCATAGACACATAGCAGAAGGCTCCAAAGGGAGTGATGAACGTCGTCTTCTCCTGGTCCTTAACTGCCATCTTAATCTGATGATATCCAGAATAAGCATCCAAGAAACTTAAACGCTCACAACCCGCCGTAGCATCAATGATTTGATCAATACGGGGAAGGGCAAAAGGATCAGCCGGACACGCTTTGTTCAAGTCCGTGTAGTCCACACACATCCGCCAGGTGCCGTTCTTCTTGAGCACGAGCATCGGGTTAGCTAACCACTCTGGGTGAAAGACTTCAACGATAAACCCGGCCGCCAAGAGCCGGGCCACCTCTTCACCAATAGCTTTCCGCCTCTCTTTATTAAACCGCCGAAGGAATTGCCTGACCGGCTTAAATTTTGGATCAACATTGAGAGTGTGCTCAGTGAGTTCTCTAGGTACACCTGGCATGTCAGAAGGCTTCCATGCAAAAATGTCCCTATTCTCACGGATGAACTCGATGAGCGCGCTTTCCTATTTTGGATCCAGATTGGCACTGATGCTAAACTGCTGAGATGAATCACCTGGAACGAAATCAACAAGTTTAGTCTCATCAGCCGACTTAAATTTCATTGCCGGCTCATGCTCCGTAGTCGGCTTTTTCAGAGAGGTCATATCTGTTGGGTCGACATTGTCCTTGTAAAACTTCAACTCTTCCGTTGCGCAAACAGATTCTGCATAAGCCGCATCGCCTTCCTCACATTCCAAGGCTACCTTCCGGCTGCCGTGAACCGTAATGGTCCCATTATGACCTGGCATTTTGAGCTGTAAATACACGTAACACGGCCGTGCCATGAACTTGGCGTAAGCCGGCCGCCCAAATATGGCATGGTACGGACTTCTTATCTTGACCACCTCAAAGGTCAATTTTTCCACCCTGTAATTGTGCTCGTCTCCAAAGGCCACTTCCAACTCAATCTTGCTGACTGGGTAAGCCGACTTACCAGGTACCACACCATGGAAAATAGTGTTTGACTGGTTGAGGTTCTTATCAATCAACCCCATACGACAGAACGTCTCATAATAGAGGATGTTGATGCTGCTGCCTCCATCCATGAGCACCTTAGTGAACTTATATCCTCCCACCTGAGGAGCCACCACCAAGGCCAAGTGACCCGGATTATCCACCCGGGGAGGGTGATCCTCCCTACTCCACACTATAGGCTGCTCAGACCATCGTAAATAGCGCGGAACCGCCGGCTCAACAGCATTCACAGCCCTCTTATGAAGCTTCTGATCTCGCTTACACAGACTGGTGGTGAATACATGATACTGTCCACCGCTGAGCTGCTTTGGATTGGTCTGATAACCCCCCTGCTGCTGTTGATGACCCTGGCCAGACTGCTGATTAAAGCCCCCTTGACCGTTCTGAGGATTAACATTTGAACCGCCGCCCGGGCCATGAAAGCCGTCGGCGCCTGAGCCGCCGCTCGGGCCATTGTTGCCGTCAAAGGCGTTGGAATTCTTAAATGCCTTCATGATTGCACAATCCTTCCATAGATGAGTAGCTGGCTTCTCTCTAGAGCCATGCCTTGGACAAGGCTCGTTCAACAGTTGCTCCAGCGTCGGGCCTGACCCGCCGCCTCGGGGAGGGGGCCTCCCATTACGTCGCTGGTTATTACCCTGTGAGCTGGCGTTGGCTACGAATTCTAGGCTGCCATCGGCCTTGCGCTTGCCACCTCCTTGGTTCCCCGGGTTATGCTGAGGACCCTTGCCATTGTCGTTCTTCTTTCCCTTCCCTGTCCTTTCATCATCTGAAGCAGGGTCCTTGGTACTATCAGAATCGGCGTACTTGACGAGAGCCACCATCAGTGTACCCATATCACTGCAGTCGCGCTTAAGCCGCCCGAGTTTCATCTTTCGGGGCACGAAACGACAATTCTGTTCTAACATTAAGACTGCAGAGCCGGCATCCATCTTATCAGATGAATGTATTATCTCCTTAACCCGGCGAACCCAATGTGTCGTAGACTCACCCTCCTGCTGCTTACAGTTAGTCAAATCCACAATTGACATAGACTGCCTACAGGTATCCTTGAAGTTTTGGATGAACCGGGCTTTCAGCTCAGCCCAAGACCCGATGGAATTCGGTGGTAGCCCCTTCAACCAAGTGCGGGCAGTCCCATCCAACATCATGGTGAAGTACTTGGCCATTGCTGCTTCACTGACTTCTAGCAGTTCCATGGCCATCTCGTAACTCTCGATCCAGGCTACGGGTTGTAAGTCAGCTGTGTAATTAGGCACCTTCCTAGGGCCTTTGAAGTCCTTGGGTAGACGCTCATTGCGGAGAGCCGGCACCAAGCAAGGGACACCTCCAGTCCTGGTAGGGATACCCATGTCGACGGAAGCCGTCGGATAAGCCGGGGGAGTCTGGTAAGCCGTCAACTGAGGCACCTGCTCCGCCTCTTGCCGCGCTCTGTCTTGGTCTGCTGCGTGAAAGGCTCCGTTATAAGCCGGGCCATGGCCAGGGGGCGGGTCATGGCGTCGGACATTACTTGAGCCGGTCGCTGAGACCATTTGTCTGCTGTAACTCGGGCTCCGGCCTGGACGAGGGGTCGAGTGGATCCTGTCCCGGCTGTAAGAATACGCCTCTTGCTGCGCCAGTGCTGTCTGAAGGAGTTCCCTGACCCGGCGGGTTTCAATAGCCGTCGGAGAGTCGTCGTCAATTGGGAGAGCTGCCAGCCGCGCTGCTGCGGCGACCATGTTCTCTAGCGGGTTAGCATAATGACCCGGTGGTATTGGCACGTATTGAGGCGGGGTAGGGTTCACCTGGGGAGGCCCCATCACTTGCGGCTGAACAGGGGGCCCAGACCCGGGCACTATGATCCCTGGCGGGTTACTAGACCCTGCACCTGGCGTGTTGAAGAGGTTTCGTGGATCGTAAACCGGAGGGAGTCGAGATTGGGCCTTTTGATGCCTCCTTCTCATGACCTCATTGGACGCGTTCTGATCCATCGTGAGCCGGAAGGACTGTGCCTGAATCAACTGAGTTTGGGCGTCGAGAGCCGCCCTCTCCGCAGCCATCCTGATCCCTTCCGCTGCCAGATCCTCTTTGGCTTTCACTAGATCTAACTTTAACTGCGCCACCTCCGCGTCATGCTGAGCTTGATCCGCCGGGTCAACCGCGGCGGTTAGCAGGGCCGTCATCTTGTCCGTGAGATTCATCAACACCTGAGCCGGCGAGGGCACCGGGCTTCCTGCCCCAGCAGCAGGGTTCTGAACAGGCTGTGCACCGGCCATGAAAATTCCGACCCGGTTCGGCGGCTCAAACGGGTCCGGAATACTGTCACCATCGGAACAACCCATGAGCCTACCATCTTGAAGTTGATACAACGAGTTTGACTCATCTGTGGACGACTCGCCGTCAGAGCCGGCGGCCGTCTCATCACCGGATCCAGATCTATCAGAGTGCCCTCCATGGACACACCCCACAAAGGCATGCCTCAAGGCAGGCTAGGCCCGGGTGGGTCGTGCGCGCTGAGCCGTCTCGATGAGATCGGCACAGAGATCCGGCTCAGGGCCCGGCTCACCAATCTTACCAATGAAAACATGAATTCCGCCGAAGGGGACCCGGTACCCGTACTCAATTGAGCAGGCGTCGGGGCCCCAGTCTGCATCGTCGATGTAGAGTTTGCCGCGATGACTCTTGGTCATCCGACCCACAGCGTATCCCTTGAGCCCTTCGAAGCTGCCCTTCAAGAACTCGAATCCACCGTGCGCTGGCCCCACGGTGGGCGCCAACTGTCGTGGAATTGTCACGGCAGATGTCCTCAAGTTAGGACTTAGTCGTGGAGCCATCGCCGCTAGGAAGCTTGAAGGGGTTAAACGGGACAAGGAACACGAGGGTTTATACTGGTTCGGCCCCTTACGGTGAAGGTAAAAGCCTACGTCCAGTTGAGGTGGTATTGATTAGGGTTTCGATGAGATCTTTCTTGTCCTCTAAACCGCTGCCGGGTCATCCCTTTATATAGAGAGGTCGACGCCCAGCAGCTCTCAGAGTCCCGGCCGGCTCATAAGAGTGTCTGGCTCGGACTCTCAACTATTCTTGCCTTACACTACAAGTTCTACCATAATGATGGTTGTAACTACGGGCCTTAAGCCATATCCGGGTCTTAAGCCCATCTTTGGCCCACCGTCTTCAAGCTTGTCGCCGGGCTTCTGGCGATGACCATTATGAGTAACCCGGCCCCTTCTGGCAGGTGACTCTAAGGTCTATATCCTCAACAATAACCAAGAACATCCTCAGTAACTCTAGGCGATAGCGTTAGTCTTAAGGGGAAATTAGCTAAGCCATACAGACCAAGAGAGTATCTCTCCAATTCAAGATGAACCACCACAGGTAGTAAAGTACAACTATACTAGGGGGTGGGACTCCCGTGCAGCGCCGCCCTCTACACTAGTACTACTACATCGGTCATGGTTTATCCCCCATTGAATTTGACTAAAGATTTAACTGACAAAATGTTAGTGCATGTCAACAAAAACAATATCGTTGGATTCGTATTTGAATATAGTTTTCAATGATATAATTTTAGGTGACATGCATCATCATTTATCGTACTATATATAATGATAGTTCAATTTTTGGTCGTACTAATCTATAGTAAGGTGCCCGTGCGTTGCACGGAAGAGTGAAATGCATTGATCGGGGAGTTGTTTATTTTGACAAAGGATGTGGGGGTCATCTCATGTGTAACGGGTATCGATAGGTTTGTTCGGATATTATTTCATCTCTAGAGCTCACAAACATCCGGGTGAAATAGATAAAAAAGTATCTTTTGCAAACAAAAGTGTTCAACTGTTCAACCTGCATCCAAAACTTGTGAAGAAATAACTCTTATTGTGCTTTGCAGGAAATGATCTTCAAGAATTAGTTTTTGAGTATCCATTGTTATACATGTTGGCTACAAATGACATGGCACTTTCTTATAGTCAACAGTTGGCTATACTATTTAAGTATTAACCATGCCCTTATACACCTAGACGCAGGGATTAAATCAGGATGACTTGGAAGGGGGCAGAGGATATGTAAGAAATGGTTCATCATAAGTCTTTCACCAGTACTGTAGCAAAAATTCATACATGGAAGATTCTAGACTAAACCATAAATGGATACACTTTTATTCGTGCGCGATACTCCAATAGAGCAAAATCATGCATGGAAGTCTCCACATGCTTAGACAGCGGATTACATTGAGCGAAGACTAATGATCAACATTTAACTTGATAATGCAGATGTCCAGGTGAACCTCCTTGGAGTCCCCGTGCACATTGTTGGGGGTCAAATAATACCGTGCGTCTTCCATGTCCACATCGGCGGAAAGGTCCCAGCTCGGCAGAGTCCAAGTCAGCTTGACGTAGCCAGTGTCGCCGCCCACGTACCTCCGAGGGGTAGTAATAGTGAGAACGCACCCGTACATCGGCCTCGTGTCAGTGTCAGCGTCAGCGGCGTCGCTCCTGACGCACACTACAGATGTGGCGGCGGCATGCGCGGGCCTCGCCGGTGCCCACGATCAAGAGGAAGACGTTGCCGTCCTCCTCCGAGACTAGCAGGCGGCGCTGATCCTCCAGCGACTTCGGCACGGTGAACGGGTAGCACGTCTCATACTTGATGTTCTTCGCCAAGGGCCAGTAGTGATCGTCACACGCCTGTGTCAGGTGATGCACGATGTCCGCCGGCGAGCCCCAAAACGGCACCGGGCACTCATAGCAGTAGACGAAGGGCTCCTTGGAGGCATCGACCAGTCCGTCCATGAAACGGGAGTGGCTGTAGGGGACGTTCCGCCAGTTGAATATATGAGCAAGTTACTACGATATTTACTACAAAATAAATCATGACGGCTATAACAGAGATTAAACTAATCATGTGGACTAGCATAGTAGATGAACAGATCGAATCTAGGACACAGACTAGAAACATGAATTCTACCATGATTTTGAACAGGAAGGACAGAAACACATACGGTGCAACGGGAGCAGCACCATTAGCGTTGAGGTTGTCGCCCATGTCGTTGAGGAAGAGGTTGCCGAGGTCGGGGAAGAAGTCGTCGTCGGTGAAGTCGTCGCTGCTAGCAGTCGCGAGAGTGCGCTCCCCAAATTTCAACAGCGCTCGCCGAATGGAGCGCAGGAGGGAGTGGCTGTAGGGGACGTTGCGGCCGCCGAATGGAGCGCAGGAGTATCCCACGAAGCAGTAGATGGTGCTCCTCCCTAGTCTCTATTATTATCTCTATCTCTACTACTCTTCTTTGTTTTTTATAATATACTAGTTGTAGTTGTCAAATCGAATAGTACTGCGCCATCCACTGCACGCCCGGCTGAACACGCCTCCTCGCCTCCATCAAACCCCTCCGTTAAACCTGCATGCAAACCGAGAAACCTACTCCGGCCCACGGGAGGAAATTTGCCGGTTGCCATTGGAGAATAATAGAGTCACGTCCAATCCATTCGAGTTAATTGTGTGTATGATTCTCCCTCTATAAAAAGTTAATTGCATCCTTAATCTTGTATTCTAAGTACTCTGTGGGTTCCACTGTCAGTACAGTGTACATGACTTGCAGGCTAGCTACAGATTCGTACAGAAAGTTAAAAAGAAACAAATCCATGACTTGCAGGATTGGATTTAGCACCGATGGCGGTTCGTAGTCGTTCCATGCTCGGGCATTGAAGTTTGTAACTATTTTAGATTAGAACCTACTACTCCTCCGGTGCTAGTAGTAGAGCAGAGTCCTACTCCACTACTACTCTACTCAAGCAAGTTAGGGCATAGTAGCAGGTACTGTAGGGAGTACCAGTACTGTGATCACTCAAGCAAGTTGTCTGACTTTGATATGACCCTACACTGCTGGTATGTGTCTCGTAAGTCAAGCGGCGTGCTGTAGTCATCATCACCTGTCCACTTCCCGCAGCACATATTCGCTTCTTCATCTTTGTCCGCTCTTCCATCCCCGCTAAGGCGCTTCCCCCTTGTCCAATCTTCCATCCCCGCTAAGGCGCCTCCCCCCTCGTCCGAAACCCAAGCACTAACAATGGCAGAACCGAGCAGCGTCCGCCGAAAGAGTGGCTGGAATTCGCTCCCCATAGAGGTAATCAAGCTCATTGTTTCGCGTGTGGACAATCTCAGTACCATGCCGCTCGTCGTGTGCTCGTCGGGGCTGTACCGTTTACTCAAAGCCCTCAGGCCGGAGCTTTTTAAGCCAGCTCCTTGCTTGCTGATGCCGCCTGATCTTCAGAAACGGCGTGTCACGCAGCATAACGATCGTAGGGTGGCGAGCATCAACCCCCTTGACTGCGATCTGATCCCCGTCACCCTCAACTACATTAACGATATGTACTGGGTCGGCATGAACACGTCTTGGATGGTGCTCGTCGACGGTCGCGGCAGCTGGATGCTCGTGGAGGTCTACACCCGGCGATTGATCCCCCTTCCTTCGATTAACACTGCACTGCTTTGGCACCGCGGCCCAGAATACTCGGAATCTTACAGTAGCCAACATGATACCAAGTTTGATTTGCTCAAGGTTGTAATCTGCCAAGTGCCCACAAGACCTGCGAATTATAAAGACTTCAGGCTAATTGCGTTCTTCAACCGTGGTCTCGCCTATCTGACAGGTCACTGCGCTAAGTGGATAAATCTGCACGTCCATCGCAGGATCATACATCCTCCATGGTTCTCTGATGCCATTGAACACAAGGGCTTCATTTACGCTGTCGACTCCTTCTATGGCTGGATGTATTGCTGGCCTACTCTAGTCATCGCTACAAACGGCTGTTACAGGAGTATGTTACTTTCCTATGATATCATGATGGTTTGCTTATATTACTGTCAACATTTACTGGAAAAAATATTCATGCTCATAGCATGTTGTTCTTAAGATTGACTACATCAAGAGCCCTTTTTTATTTGACTCCAACTTTTTTTAGGGTTATTTGACTCCAACTTGATATGATGTTGTAGGCCGCCTGGTGTCCCTACCCTTCCTAATCCCAGAACCTTTCAAAGAAAAGCGGCATGGCAGTTGCAGGTGGTTTCTGGCTCGATCAGACGACGGCGAACGATTGATGATCGTTTGCACGTACTGGACGTGTTGTTTCGCGGAATACAATCACAGTCACTGCAAGGTCTTTGAGCAGGATCCCAGCTTCTCTGGGCCTTCAGGAATTTTTACTGGAGGTTGGTAAGTAGCCTTGGTACACGCTCTCTGTTTGTCGGACTGAATTATCCGATTAACCAGGAGATAACCGACGGCAAGGATCATGATGGCAGCGCAGTTTCGTTCATCAGGCAATACTGTGTGTACACAACGTACCATGCGTCTCTGCATGCACCATACCCTGATATGTGCCGCCACGCTTTGCAGCCCAAAGTAGGAGAGAGGGTCGCAAGTATCAAACTTCGACCTGCTGGCAGGAGTTTCCCCCATCAGGCACCCATCTGGTTCAAGCCGTCAGCCAATCTCCACAGCTTAATAAATAATAACGTCTAACTGAGCCAGTTAGTTAGATGCGTACACTTGTGTAGTATGATCTTTATTTAGTTTGATGCATACACTTGTTCTTTTTTGGTAGCCCTTTTGTAATGATGGCTGATGTTTGGGTTGGAAGAGAGAGCTGCGTCTTCACTCTTCTGGCCTGCTTACTACTTCTGTTGCACCCCCAGCCCTGGTTGCTGTTGCTGCTGTTTTCAATGTACAATCAGTAGTATATTTTGCCTATTGGTTGAATAAATGTGTTGTTAGAACGACCAACACAATGTTTTTGAAGTCGTTGCATGGTTTGATCCTTTAGTGCCCGTACCGTACGTAGCGCATACTATTTTTCGTACGGAACACATTTTCCACTTGTTGATAACATGCAGCCCACTGATGAACGCCCAATAGAGAAGCCCATAATTAACTGGAAGGGAGGCTCTCACATGAATCTGGCCCATGTACATGATCATGGTCCCCTAAACATAAATAAGTAAATAAATAAATAAAGCTAAATGCTCATGCACCAGTTCTTTAAATTCATGATTTAACAGGAGGATATTATTTCCTATGATAGTGTCGTTACATTCAGTCGATATTATTCTTCGGCAAAGATAGCGACCAGTCTTCTTTCTCCCAGCATTTTCTTCCTGTAACCAGCGGACCCATACAAATTGTAGTCAACGTCGTAAATAGATCCGGTCCATTTTTATTTTTTCAATAAGAATGTCCAACCCAGCCCAGCACATTGGCGACAGCACTTTATCCTCCGCCTTGGTGCGCTCGCCGCGGCGCCGCCGTCCGGCCCTGTCAACATAGTTTTTTTGAAACGGTCCCTGTCAACATAGTGAATCGGGAGAGGACTGCAGTTGTGAGTATGATAGTACGGACCCACCAGGTCCACTCCCGAACATAAGCAAGCGCCTCTTTTACTACTCAGATGAACCCCTCGTTTTTCTACTCTAATCCACCCTGCTGATATCTGGGACCCACATCATTTTCAACGTATAGTCAATTAACGACAGAATTGCACAACTTTTTTTTAGTAGTAATTTGGAGGAGCAGGCTATAAACTGGGTTGTGCGGTCTCTGTGGCCCGTCTAACAACATGACCAGCCCAGCAGTTTTTCTTTGGGAAAATAGGTAGCCCAGTATTTCTTTTTGAAGAATACCCAAGCTAGGCCTATTTGTTTTCTCCGACTTACTGGGCTGCAAATCTTTCAAGACGAGGAGGGATGCATTCCGGCCTGGCCAAAGAGTATGGTCAGCGTCTGTTAAAAGTAATATCAAAAGGGGTTGAAAATTCCAAAAAAATATAGCAAATGGGATATTAGTTTCTTTTTTTGTTTTTGTTCTTCACTGATATCTTATACGTATTTCATTGGATTTAACATGACATAGTACTAATTTATTTTTAAATTTGTTTTAGTATGGCTACTAATTTTTGGATTAAGTATATTTTGTTCCCCAGGAAAAATTTACGAATTTTCAAAATTTCTCACTTATTTAGTTAATTTTTTTAACCCTGGTACTGATCAGAAAATGGGCAGCAATTCTAAAAATGGAAAACGGCCTGCAATAAATTCCATATGAATTAAAAACTGAGTATAAATTATAAAAATAATAGCAAATGGGCTGTACATGCCACAGATTTCGAGGCTGACTTGTTTACGCAAGGCTTTGTCAGTCAACACACGATTCTAGCAGCAGTGACTGTTAGATGTCCATCCAACGGCCGACGTGCTTCTTCAATCTCTTATCTTCCTGCTCCAGCCACCTAAACTAGCGCCGGCGGGACTGCCTGCTCCCTCCCCTTGTGGCCCGCTGTGATGCCGCGCAGGCCTCCCCGGCCCACCCTACTCCCTCCGCTGGCCTGGCCGCACGCAATCAACTGCCTCCTTATTACGCGAAAAAAAATGATTCCTCCCACTGACATCTGGAGCGCACTGGTTGGGAGGCTGACCTGTGGGCCTACTAAGTTGACACGTACGCAGGGCTTGTCAACTTAGTCAACAAACGATTCTAGCAGCAGTAACCGTTGGATTTGAATCGAACGGTCCTGCTACTTCTTCAATCGATGCTCTTCTTGCACCAGCCACGCAAACCAGCGCCGGCGAGACCGCCTGCTCCTGCCTCCAGTGGCCGGCTGTGCTGCCGTTGAGGCCTCATCGCCCCCTACTGTAGGAGATATGCCCTAGAGGCAATAATAAATGATATTATTTATCTCCGAGTTCATAATTATGTTTATGTTCCATGCTATAACTGCTATGGTTCTCGAGTCTGCAATAACCACGAGGCTCGGAGGAAGACTCATATGCACGTGTGGAATAATAAACGGTAAAATGTATTCCTAGTCTGGCCTCTAAGACTAGCTCAAGTGTTGCATGATGGTTATGTTTTCCTGATCATGGGCATGTCTATGTCAGCAACCTTGAGGGCACAATGTTAAGAGAACATTTGTGTTGAATCGACCCGGATTGATGTTATGCTATGAGATTCATTCGTCACAAGTTTATTGGTACATAACACAGAGATGGTTAACGTTTGCATGATTCCTTAGACCATGAGAGTATCGAGTTTCTTCATGCTTGCTTCATGAACTTTGGGGTTTGTTAAACGTCATCCGTAAATGGGTGGCTATTACGGCGGCTTACGGGTTCATGGAAAAGTGTGTCAAGTAACTTGATAGCTCAAGATTGGGATTTGCTCCTCCGACGATGGAGAGATATCTCTGGGCCCTCTCGGTGTTACGGTATCCATCATCGTCTGGCCACACATTTTGTGATTTGATCACGGGGATGCCGGAACACGATAACGAGAAAAGAGAACAATACCGGTAACGAGGTAACTAGCATAGTGGACAAGTTGTTGATCCACGGGAATGCCAACACGTCTCACCTCGGGTATTTGTAACATATCGCGAAGCAACAGGAATAGCACACGGCAACTGGAGGTTCACTCGAATATTTATTCGTGTGGGTATAGGGGTCAATATGGGTGTCCACGGCTCCGATGTTGATCATTGATCGGAAGGGGTTCCGGGTCATGTCTATACTTCACCGAACCTATAGGGTCACACGCTTAAGGTTCATCTATCTGCTGAATACTAGACAGGGAGTCTGAGAGAAAATCACCGAAAAAGTTTCGGACACCGAAAAGTTTCGGACAGCGGAATCGTACCGCAGAGAGAGGTCATCGGATAAGTTTCGATGATACCGAAAAGTTGTTTCGGGATACACCATTAAGTCAAATTGGTTTCGGCACATGCCTGATAATTCTTGGAGGATGCCAGAATCATTCTGGAAGCTTTTTGGAATTTTCTGAGATAAAAACCGGAAATGTTCCGGAGCTGCCGGAGCCACTTCAGATGCGTTTCCCAGATGAAAATCACTAAAACCGGAATTGTTTCGGAACGCGTTGAAAATCATTTTAGTGGGTACTGGAAATGTTCTTAGCCCACATAAATATTTTCAGTTCGATCAGACGCTGAAAAATGTCGTCGTGAATAGTGAAAATCAGCTTTATGGTTACTTTATGGAAAGCCACCTTTTGGGGCTTTGCTCCAAAAGATCTTGGGGATGACATGGATGGATAGGAGCCATTTTTTGGGCCCCTCATGGGGGTGTGGCCGGCCACATGAGGTATCCCCCCTTGGGGACCCTCTTGTTCCTTGGTTTCACTCCTAGGTCCTTGTGGAAGGACTTCATTCATGTGCATTTTGGGTTTTTTGTGAAACTACCCTACCCCCTTGGGATTTCCTATAAATAGAGGTGGAGGGGCAGCCCTCCACACTCATCCCTTGCTCTCATACACATGCCATGCATTATCTGGCTTCTTCTCTCCCTCCCACGAACAGAGTTTCGTAGAGCCGTAAGGCTGTCTGGGTTCCGGCAGGAACTAGTTCTGGACGGCGAAGCCCTGCCGGATAGATGACACCGTATGTGTGCAACTCTGTAGAGAGATCGTAGTTTCGGTCTTAGTTCGTGAGTGCCTCCCGAAGGGCTGTCCGTGTGACCGTCCGAGTTTCGAAGGTCCTCCCGAAGGGCTGTCCGAGTGACCGTTCGAGTTTCGAAGGTCCTCCCGAAGGGCTGTCCGCGACACCGTCCGGGGGGCTGTTCGACCGCCTCCTGGAGGGCTGTCTGAGGAGCAGATGAGGGTATACATCCTCGCGGTTGGGAGGTTGTAAATCCTAGCTGCGGGGATCTGCACCGCCGATCGTCATCGACTCTACTTCCCGCTGCGCTACGAGTCGGTAACGAAAAAGATCAAACCATGTATGCAGTCTCCATAGTGGTCCTGGGCTGGTGCGTAGGTCGGAAATTTTTTGTTTTCTGCTGCGTTACCCTACAGTGGCATCAAGAGCCGTGCTATGCGTAGATGCAGGTTCGATCTAGAATACATGGAGATGTATGGGTATTGCATAATATAATTAGGTAGTAGATGAGATCTATTGCTGAAAATTATTTATGCGGGTGACAGATGAAACCTGTTACCCGAGGTTCTTGTTGCTTCCCTAGAATTTGCGTTTGCTCAATCTCGAGACAGCATGGTGGAATTTGACAAAGTTCTGGCAATCCGTGATCCTGATTGATCATGGAAGTGCTATCAGTTCTTTGGGTTCTGCCGTAGTCAAAAGAAAGATGAAATTCGCAGATGAAAGGGCATTGCAGATATTATCTGCATGGGGGTCATGCGTATGACGAAGTTTAGTATGGGGCTCGAGATTTAATTATCTCGTGTTTCATACACCCCGAGATGTTAATGTAGCAACTTGAATAATCATACTTGATGATAAAACGTTGGTAGCTGCGGTTTAAGTCAAAACCTTAGAAGCCACGTAAAATAAAATTTTGCATAAACCTATTAGAGGCGTCTAACTTGGTTTTGCAGGATGTGCATGTGATGTGGTATAGCAGTGCTCATACTAATTCGATTATGTATGAGATGACTATATGATGTAATTTGATTAACATGACTTGCGTGTCATGATTCGGCATGATGGCTGGAGCCATATGATTGCACTTTAATGACCTGCGTGTCAACCTTGTTGTAATGCATTATTTTGTTAGCTATAGAGATAGCAATATTATCTGGTGCATCGACAAGGTGGTGGCAATCTTCGCGAAGGTGAACACCGACGCGAATGCCGAAGACGAAGAAATGAAATACTTCTCCGTCAGAAAGGGCTATACCATATCATGCTATTATGAATTGCCTGAGATGTTTATCCCTTATGATGCACCCTTCTTGATTGCGCGGTAGTCGCTTTTATTAGGGTGATCTCTCACTTAAAATATCAAGTAGTTAGTGTTCTCCCAAGTGTAGCACCGTCACGGCACCTATCTTTTCGGGGTGCGCCATGGATGCATGGGTACGAACGATTAGAGAAGTGTGAGGCGGGTGAGGTCAGACCTCGCAGCAAGATCACTTGGTTGTCTTGACGTTCATGGCAGGATCGTCCTGAGCTCGGAACACACGCATCGAAAGATGAGCAAGAGTCACATAGAGATGTGATCGGCAAGTTGGCCTACCGATTAAAATTCCCGTTATGAGATGATGATTCTATGGCGATGAATTGAAGTCTGGATCTTGTATCACTCAAAATTAATTGTGAGAGATATTAATTTGAGTGGGAGCGCACTATTGAATTAACATGTTTAATTCTAAGTGCAATTAATTATGAACACTGTCTAAGTGTTTCTTGCATAATAGTTGTAGAATAATGGCTCGCATTTCCACCTTCCCTATTAAAATTGAATAGCTGTTAAATATCTGGTTAAAACTTTACGATTGGTAACGTAATATGAGGATTGTCCTCAAAAGTGCCGAGAAGGACATTGTCCTATCGCATGCTTTCCGTATCCTCCCGCTAATGCTATGGATCATGTGACTCTCGTCCTTCGATCCAAAAGCTAGGATTCTGTTACAGTCAAGTGGAATATGTTTGCTTCCATGAAACCCAAACTTTGAAAGTTGGGATAGTTATATGATATTCATGGAACTGAAAATTATTTTCAGATACAAACAAAGCAATGTTTGTTTGCAAGTATTAGTAAAAGTGTTTACTATGCATTTGACTGTTGGGAAAGGGATCCAGAAGAACGCCTGTCATATAATGAAAGGTGAATAAAACAACAACTTAAAGAGAAAGGAAGTGTCCAAAGGGTGTTAGTATGACTTACACGCCTAGGAAGTCCGGGGCTAATGCCACTCTTAAGTTGGGTGCTTCTTCTGAGAGTAGGAGAAATACTAAAAGTTAAACTGTTAGAAGTATAAAGGCAAAAGGAAAGAAGACTGGAATATCCAGCTCATGTATGAATGTCATACAAGTTTTTGATGTATAGAAGGCTGGTCAAAGATATAGTTCTTGCGAATTATGGTTAAACATGTTAATCACTAATTCT